>NC_135540.1:85594064-85706783 GCF_045843805.1 Urocitellus parryii
TTCTTTCTTTTCTCCCTTCCCTTCTCTTTCTTTTGGATTAAACCAGGGGTGTTCATTCATTGAGCTATATCCTCAACTATTTTATAGGTTTATTTAATTTTAATTTTTTAAAAATTTTTGAGACAGAATCTCACTTAAGTTACCCAGGCTGGCCTTGATCCTCCTGCCTCAGCTTCCTAAGTAGCTGGGATTATGCACGTCACTATGCCTGGTTCTTTGTTACATTTGCAAAAAGTCTTTATGATTTCCTTTTAAATCTTCAGTTACATCCTTCTCAAAAAAAAAAAAAAAATGGGGAAGGGGATACCAGGGATTGAACTCAGGGACACTTGATTACTGAGCCACATCCCCAGCCCTATTTTGTATTTTATTTAGAGACAAGATCTCACTGAGTTTCTTAGCACCTTGCTTTTGCTGAGGCTGGCTTTTAACTTGAGATCCTCCTGTCAGGGCCTCCCAAGCCACTGGGATTACAGATGTGTACCATTGTGCCTAGCTCCTCCTCATAATTCATTATTCAAAAGCAAGAAAACTTCAGTAAGATTTGTAGAAAATGTCAGAAATTCGATTTTTAAAAAGAAAAAGTGGAGGAAGAAAAGAACTTGTATTCTGTGTGAGAAAATATAGTATCTATTCAGGGTTTTAAACCTAGGTTAAAGCAATTATTCCTAAATTTGGGCAGTTTCCTCAGAGTTTTAAATCATAACATAAAACTATCCATTATCAAGCTGTATTTGACCTTTTGAGTTAGGTTGGAAAAATGTTTGTTCTTTACATCTTAAGCTTAATTTCATTTTTATTCTACCTACTTGCACTGGCAGGGATATTAGACTATCTTTTACCTTTTAATAAATTTGCTCACAAATATTTTCAAGTAGGTGGATATATGTTTTCTCTCTTTTAATCTTTTTTTTTTTTTCATAGCACAGATTTTATTTCTCAAATTTGGGAGGCTGGAAGACCAAGACCAGGGGCCAACTTGTAAGAACGTTCTTGTTGTGTCCTCCTGGTGAAACAGGGACAAGGGCTACTTTGAGAAGCCCCTTCCCAGGGAAGGAGAATCCATGGCCTAAGCACATCCTCAAGTTCCCACCTGGTATCACATCGTAATGCAGAGACAAAATAGAATGACACCCCATGCTCCCCAGAACATCCCAACTTCTTGGCATGACTCCATTTCTGCAACCTTTCACAAGTCATGATTTTGGATAAAACAAGAGTTAAGATGAACACATGGGGAGAGGGCTCCCTTCTCGGCTCCTGCTTACAGTGCTGGATATGGCCTTACAAGCCATCACTGAGGTTCTGCACAACAGCTCCAACTGCCCCCCTACCACATTCCCATGGGGCTGACTCACACTCAAGTCCTGAATACTCCCAAGCCCAGAAACCAGAAACATCACAGGAAATCCAAGGGAGATTTGTTCAAAATCCGCCCAAAACACCAGCCCACACATGCTCAAGTCTCTTACAAAAATGGCAGAGTATTTGCATCTAAACGTTGCATATCTTCTTCCTTTAGCACTTCCATTATCTCTAGATGACTTCTGACACCTAATGCAATGAAAGGGCAGTGTCATTTTCTGTAATACTGTAAGATCCAGGAAACAATGAGGAGAGAAGTATCTGTCCAAAGACACAACTCCTTTCCTGATAGTTTGGATTTCCAGCTGGTGGGGATCATGGATGCAGAAGAATGGGTGCAGGGCCAACTGCACTTTCTTGCTTTGCATTGAGGGGAGGAAACACTGCAGCCAAGATGAGGGCTTCTAGGAGCTGATATCCTGCAGGTCAACATCTGGACACATCTTATCTTCAGGCTGGAAGACTTTCTTGCAGGGGGATCCAAGGACTTGCCTACTCTGTGTGGAACTTTTCAGGAAAAAGGGGATCAAATCTCATGAAGCAACTCTTCTCTCTTCTAGCCCATGAGCAAGGCAAGGAACCTGCATGATACCAGAGGCTCACTCTCTCTTCTCATGTCTTCTGGAAATGAATCATTAATGCTTCCTTCAAAGTGAAGCAGAAGCCTGCATTCCCAGCTGCACAGAAGTGTTTGAGGGTACTGTCTCCCAAATGCAAAGGTCCGTGAAGAATTACAGTCTCCATACATGAATTCATCATCAAAAGCCTTGAGTCAACAGGGGCTTCACAAAATGGCTTCTTGGCAAACCTGATGACCTCCTCCTCCAACAATGTTTCCCCCTTGGCGGGTCTTTCTTTTAAACCAGCCTCCTGATCCCCAGGTCACACTTGGTCGCACTTTGTCGCCCTCCCACTCTCAAAGGTGCCTGTGGGTCAGGCCATCTCTTCCCCTCTGACATCCGCAGCCCAGGCCACACTGCTGAGGCCACCGCATCCTTCTCCACCGCCTGGACCCTGGGAGCCTAGACCCGCCAGCCAGGACTGGCAGCCCTGCCACTCTCTTTTAATCTTCAGGATGGAAGACAGTTTTTTAAAAGTGTCATTCCATTGCCTATGAGCCCTCTTTGTTGAGTTATTTCATTTTATTATAACTCAGTTATTCTACAAAACAAAGACAATTCCTACATTCCATTTTAATTAGAAAAGGGAAATAGTCCTTTTTCACTCTTACATATTTAAATGATATTGCAAAAATCTTCTTTTAGGTACCTTTCTTAGCTTGAACGGGGTGAAATTCTTAATTTTTCTCTCCAATTAAAAAATGCATCTTCTTCACTTGATTAAGGTCTTCCCTCTGTTTTTTTCCCTCTTCTCATTCTCACTTTCTCCTTTGTAAGTTGCACATAGATAATTGGAAAAGAACAAGAAGATGACAAAGGTAGAAGTCGAGATAGACAAAAACACACAGAAACATACCAAGAGAGATGTAGAGACATACAGAGAGGGATATGAAGATAGAACTTAACAGTAAGAGATATATTGATAGACACAAAACTAATATGTGATGATAAATAGGCCACATTCTGACTCTATTGATTTGGGTATTCTGGGTAATATAGATGCCTGTATCACATCTAAAGAAAACAAATTAGAAATACTTTCCTTTTGTTTTTCTTAATATTATTTTAGTTGTGGATGAACATGATACTTCTTAAATTTTATTTATCAATTTTTATGTGGTGTTAAGGATTGAACTCAGTGACTCACACATGCTAGGCAAGCACTCTACGACCAAGCCACAACCCTGGCCTTAATCGTTTTCCTTTTGACCCCTCCTTGAAGAGATGTGTTGTCCATTTGATACCCATTGTTATTTGTTGTCTGAGAAGTGGTTCTTACAGAATCAACAACTATAAAGTTCTATATGATTCTAGAATATAAAGCAAGGGTAATAATCTAGACCATATCTGTTTTGGTTATCAATCTATGGCCTCTCTGCTCCAAGTTCACCCTTCAGTGAACACACTGTAGGTTTTTCAGTAGAGGGCGCTAGAGGGGCAGGAAGAAAGAAAAGGACATCAGATGGCTCTTACTTACAATGGGGTTATGTACCACTTAACCCATTGTAAGTTGAAAATATTATCATAAGTTGAAAATGTATTTAATACATCACAGCTCAGCCTAATCTACCTTCACACTCAGAACATTAGCCTATAGTCAGGCAAAATCATCTACTACAACTCCTGTTTTATAATACAGTGTTGACTATGTCATGTAATTTATTGAATACAATTTTGAAAGTGAAAAATAATGGTTGTATGGATATGCTTTGTACTATTGGAAAGTCAAAAGAACCTACATTAAGCCTACATTAAGACATGAGCTGCAGATCATGTCCTTGGTGTTAATGGTTAATACCTGGTGGGTCAGTGGTGAGGATATGAGGCCACCTGGTGGAATTCTGCCCTAACCATGTGCCCAGAATGTGTGATAACTCAGTCTGGTGATAACTTTCTCCCCAGCCCTGAAAGATTTCTAGCTTGCTTCAGTGCCCCAAAGTCTTAATGCCATTACTGGGTCTTTGACTAGGTAGATCATTTGCATCCCAAAAGGTTCCCAAGGCCCCAGCTACCTGCGCATTGCCAGGCTGTTAGTTGTGGATGGATGGTACTTGCCTGTACTTTCGAGGATGGCTTGCCCAGGGACTGCATACCATGTCTAGCCTGGGCAAACCAGCCACCCTCCCTTCTATGTGTGCCAAGTTCAGTTTCCCAAGGAGGTCTGAGTCCATTTAGGGAGGGACCCCTTTCCAAGTCTCTTTCCTTGGATACTGTAGGGTGCCATATAGAATTTCCTTATAGGCTGTGGTCATATAGAATGTGGCCATATAGAATTTCCTTGTATGATGTAAATTTCCCCTGTTAGGCCCACTATGTAAATCAATACCAATACTTATGTTTTAGTAAGAGATGCAGCTGCCTTTCCACTCATCAAGAATTTATAACATGAAGTAGAAATTAGTGAGCCTGTTTCTTCCTTTGCAACTTTTTTCTTTGCTAATTTTGATTTTAGGGTTTTGAAACTGAGTGGTGAGCTCCTTTCACTTCTCAAAGGAAATTAACACACTCTTTTTCATGAGCTAGATTGTCCAATCAAAGCCAAGAGAGATTCTAACTCATATGTGGCATGGGATTTGTGATAAAGTGACAGAAATCTTAAGTCCCCACTGAAAAGGACAGTGGTATTGCAGTTAGGGCAGAATTTCAAATTACTGACAGTGTATGATAAGCTGATTCTTTCTAAGGAAAAATAATTAGTGCAATTGAGCCCAAGTGCTTAGCTTCTTGAAATTTAAAACAGATTTAGGGAAGAGTGAGCAAGGGAGAAATCCCTATCATTACCTTGGGGCTATAAAAAGACACTAGATAAAATATCAACTTATAATTTTGTGGATTATGGAGTAAATTTCACTGACTTTGAATTTGAGATTTTTATTTTTTATTAAAAATTAAAACTTGGGGCTGGGTTTGTAGCTCTGTGGTAGAACATTTTCCTAGTACATGTGAGGCACTGGGTTTGATCCTTAGCACCACATAAAAATAAAATATTGTGGGGAAAAAATTAAAACTCTTCTGGGATTATTACATGAATCTATGCTAGTCTTATGATCATAAGCAATAGAGATTGTGTGAATGATCCTACCAGTGGTTCTTAAATGTGACTGTGTAGCAGAATAGACCAGGGAACTTACTAGAATGCAGATTCCAGGCCTACCACAGCAAGTGGTATTTTTTTTTAAATATTTATTTTCTAGTTGTAATTGGGCACAATACCTTTATTTCACTTATTTATTTTTATGTGGTGCTGGGGATCCAACCCAGGGTCTTGGGCGTGCGAGGTGAGCGCTCTACCGTTGAGCCACAACCCCAGCCACAGCAAGTGGTATTTTTAACAAGCATTCCAAAGGATTCTGATGCAGTAGACTTGACCATACTTCAAGAAACCAGGATTTAAACTGTCCAAATGAGCTCTCATAAGAAAAGTGAGATTTTGTCTAAAACTAGAAGACTGTTATCTGATATGAAAATGACTTTCATCATTTTATCCTACTCTTCATCCCAGAGTTAAGGCAACAGTACACACTTTGTCCCACTTCACATTTTCCTGATCATGTTGTTAAACCTTGTGGGAGATGAATTGTTGTTTCTGGTTGAAGTTTTCCCCTTTATTTCTAACAGTAAGGTGAATAAAACTTATTTTGTTCTAAAAGAGAAAAAAAATTCCAAAGTAACAAAATAAAGCCTGCAATATCATGGATAATAAAACTAAAGAGAATAAGTTTGGAACCATATAAAAATAAAATGTCAACATGTTCTTGGGTATCCAGACAAAAGCCCAGTGTTGGCATAAAAGATGCTTGAATAAGATATATGTCTATATATAGGTCTGTATTTACTTTTAAAACTTCTAATTATTTTAGATCAGATATTAACAATGGAGTAGTAGGGAAGTGGGAGAATCCAGGCTGTTTCTCCTGTGAGTCCCTCAAAGGACCTCAGGCCTTCACTCCTCAGCTCAAAGGCAGTCGCTGATTCTTAAGGGTTGACCGAAACTTGCCAGTCTTAGAGTCTGGAAACCAGCTGTGCAAAACAAAACCTAAAATGTTCCCCTGGAGCAAAGGAAAATACGTTTGGTTTCAGCAGTGTCTCTTAGAGAAACTCGGACACTCTCACTATGGCTCCTTCCTGCATTCTTTGGGGTTAGCAGCCACCACAAGAAAACAGCATGAGAAAAGGCTGAGTCAAAGGAGGACATGTAGCAACAGGCCCAGGAACCTCTCAAGTGGCCCAGAAGGTAAAGGCCATCTGTTTTTGTTGCAGGTCACTGTACTTTCCTGGAGCTTCACAGGTTTGTGGATCATCCTTATTTGGAGTATTGCAAGACTAACCCACCTGGTTTGTAATGGGAAGTGACTCTTTGAAATTCATGACTATGAACATTCACAGTGCTGTCACCTGTGTTCTGAAGCCCTGACAACATGTTAAAATATTGTTAGGAGGAACATGGGTGGCTTCTACTGTAAATGATTATTTAATAGTTTGAAAAGAATGCAAAATAGAAAAAGGATAAAGGCATAGGCTTCTTTTCTAGCTCAAAGTATTTAAAAGTAAACTCTGAAAGTTGGATGAGTGATTTCATCAAAGTACTGAAGTCAAGTCCCATTCTAATAAATACCACATCCACCTAAGAATTAGATTTTGAAGTCCCACTTACTACCTCACACACTTCATATAACAAGGGAACACCATTGCAGTGTAACAAAAGAAAGGATATAATTTTGGAAGGGTCATAAGCTTGTGGCATGCCAAGCAGCATACCTGTCACTCTGCAGAGGGGGTTACTTTTGCATGAATGGATTAGAAAAGTCGTGGAGAGGGGTTGAGAGAGAAGAGGGGAGGGGAGGGGAGGGGGGATAGTAGAGAATAGGATAGAGAGCAGAATTCATCAGACACTAGAATGGCAATATGTAAATCAATGGAAATGTAATTGATGTAACTGATGTGATTCAGCAATCTGTATACGGGGTAAAAATGGGAGTTCATAACCCTTTTGAATCAAACTGTGAAACATATCAAATTAGATGTAATGTTTTGAACTACCAACAATAAAAAAAAAATACGTACTCCACAGGAATGCCCCCAGTATGCTTTTATTCACAAATCATTAATAAATATTAAGGAAATTTAAAAAAAAAAAAGAAAAGTTGTGGAGAAAGATTGCCCATGCAAAATGTTCCCCAGTCACATCCTGAAGAATAACCTTAAAGCTGCTGGGAGCTGGGAGCCCTAGAATTATTCTGAGGAATTTGATTAAGAACAGAACATCTGTAGACATTCACTGATTGGTTTCAACCTGGTCTGACTGCAAGGATCCAGACACACACAGTTACAAACTGGAGTTGATTTCAGGATCCTGGGTTGGCCTAAGTCTGATGGATGTCAGTTGGATGCACAGTTTTTTTTTTTTGCGCCCCTCGCTTGAGCCGATTCCCTTGGCTCCCCTCCCCTGCAGAACCCTAGTGCTGCCCACCTGCCCACCATACCTTCTCTGCCCTTGCATGGGACCTCATCTAGGTTCCTACTCTGGTCTCCATTCGGGGGTCCTGGCCCCCACTCTAACAACACCCGTCCTCTGGTCCTTTCCACTGTGGATGCACAGTTTTTATTTCAGAATGATTGTTAGTGTGGCTGCTGCCACTGATTTCCTAAGAGATGGAGCTCTGATATAAGAGAAGCTTTTGAAAACATTCCTGGGAAACAAGACGCTGTCAAAGGAGTGACACATTATATAAACTCCAAAGTATGAAGCAATAGCTTTGGTTGATTGCTTGTAAGAAACTTCTGGCCTATTGCTTCTAAGTTAGTAAAGACCATTAATATAGTTTTAATGAGCCTTGACAATGAACCTTGTTTATTTATTTATGCACTATGCTGAGAATGGGAACCCAGTGCCTCACACATGCTGGGCAAGTGCTGTATCACTGAGCCACAACCCCTGCCCCCTGAACTACAGTATTGATATTCTTAACCAGAAGACAAAATATCATGAAATAATTAAAATATAGTAAGACAAAAAGGAGCATTTAGTATCCTCATTATTTCTGTTTTTTTTTTTTTTTTTTTTGGCTTGTTTGTTTTGTTTAGTACTGGGAATTGAACTCAAGGGCACTCAATCACTGAGCTACATTCCCAGCCCTATATTGTATCTTACTTAGAGACAGGGTCTCACTGAGTTGCTTAGTGCCTCGCTAAATTGCTAAGGCTGTCTTTGAACTCATGATCCTCCTGTCTCTGCTTCCTGAGATGCTGGGATTATAGGCATGTGGCACCACTTCCAGCCTCATCATTTTTTTAACCTACAAATTTTACTCTCTGGATTTTCTGACTGGTTTGTATGGTACTTGCAAGTCCAAGTGAACAGAGGTGGCCACCAGTTGGTTGCACAGTTTTTATTTCAGAATTTTTCTCACAGACTGAACACATGTGAGAAAAACCAACCAACCAACAGCACTGCTCAGATGTACCACTTGCTCAAAGTATATGAGGCTCTTGCCATCCCAGTGGCTCCGAGGAGCCTTGCTCCTGGCCCCTCACCTCCTTCTCATCCTTCCAGTTGGACAGCTTACAACTTGAACAACCAGAAAAACAACAAAACCCAACAGAGGCTACAGAACCCCTCTGAGGTGTCATTATTGAAACATGATAGTGCAGAATCAATCTTCAGAGGTTAAGGAGGAAGTTTTTTTTAATAAAAAGTATAATGACTAGGTTGGACATTTTAGAAAAAACTTAACTTTAAAAGGAAAGCATCAATGCATTTATAATCCCAGCTACTCAGGAGGCTGAGGCAGGAGGATTGAAGGTTGACTGCCCACTTGGGCAATTTAGCAAGACCCCCATCTCAACAAAAAAAATGTATAGGAGGGCAGCATGAATCAGTTTTACATTGGCTTGGATTTCGGAATTCTTCCTCTGGTTCCTATTATTTGAGTATTGTCCTTATTAATAACACTTAGCTTTGTCACCCCCATAGTGATAATGACAGGAAATGCTGGGAGTGCTGTGACAACCACTTTGCATGGAGCCTTCCTGCTGGGGAAGGTGTGCGTGTGTGTTCGTGTGTGTGTGTGCATGCGCGTGTGTGTCCTGTTTAAGACAGAGGAAATGTAGATACCTGGCAGCAATGGAAACTGGGATTACCCAGTCCTCAGCCTAAGGCCAGTGTATTTTTAAAAATTAGATAGGCAGGACGAAGGTGTAAGAAAAAAACCGTTTCCATGCTCAATGTGACTATCTTTGGAATTCTTCATTATTTCACAAAATACAAAGCTCAGACGTGAACGTCTACATCCACCACAAAATAGAATCAAATAAGTGGTTAGCACACAAACATAATGATCTTTTTCATTTTTAAAAATATAAATAACAATGTTCAAGGTTTTGCAAGTTTCTTCTCAACCTGTGTCTTTTTAAGACTTTTTGTTGCAGACCCTTCATCAGTGGTACTTGCACCCTGCCCACCAGCACGAAAGGCCACTGTGGATACATTCCTGAGGGTGACACACTAATCTATGTCACCTCAGCCGGTTAAAACCTAAACGAGCAATCAACACCCTCCAACCAGTCCTCACAGTTTCATTAACTTTCTTTCTACTACAAAGTAACAATAGAAAGGGGTAAGTTTCCAGCAGCATTCAAGCTCTCAAAAGATGAATCATGAAGGGCAAGAAGGAAAAACCAGGCTTCTTCCTGAATAGAACTTTCTTCCTCTTATCCAGGAAAGCCCCAATAACCCATGTAGTTTATACAGTGGTTTATATTGAAACTTTTTTTTTTTTTCAGATTAAATAGTGTTGAGAGAAGCCAGGATCTTTTGGTGGGGTATTTTAGGAGAGGTTAAAGTGGAGAGGTTAATGTTGGAAAAATGCCACTGAAAGTACATCCCCCAACAGGAGTCATTTCGCTGGTGAGGTCCGGGGGCAGAGCCAGGGCCCCGGTCTTGGGAGTGAAGTCCGAGGGCAGACTCTCCAGCAGACACTTGACCTGCTCCTGGCCCAGTTTTATCTTGTCGTCCAGCTTGCGCTGCTCGATGAGGAGTGTTGACTTCATTTTCACGAAGTGCTGGTAATCCTGGAGTTGCTCCTCCGAGAGGTAATTGGCCAGGATGTCCAGCACCACTCGCTCCCTCCGATCCAGGTTCTCCTTGAGCTCCCGGGCATCCTCGTGCTGCCCAGCCAGCATCTTCCTTTTCTCGTTCAGAGAGCTCTGCCAGGGCAAAACGGACAGATCAGCAAAGGGCACAGGGAAGGAAGAAAAGAGCCCAGCTCCTTGCAAGGCAACCTTCGCAGGACGGCAAAATAAAGTTTCTACTTCAGTTGTTCGGTTTTTATTTCGATTGTTGTTAGGAGAATAATGTTTTGAAAATCAACTTCTCACCCCTAGGCTGTATATTACATAGCTCTCTCCCTGGTACAGTGGTTTGGTAGCTTCAGGTTGAGAGGGGTTACATTAGATGGCTGGGGTAATGACCTGACTTTCTGGCCATGGGCTTTAAAGGGCAATCAGCAAGGTACTTTTTTTTTTTTTTTTTTAAGAGAGAGAGGAGAGAGAGAGAGAATATTTTAATATTTATTTTTTAGTTATTGGCGGACACAACATCTTTGTTTGTATGTGGTGCTGAGGATCGAACCCGGGCCGCACGCATGCCAGGCGAGCACCCTACCGCTTGAGCCACATCCCCAGCCCTCAGCAAGGTACCTTGAGTGCCAGAGTGTTTCTCAAGTGTGGCTGCTAGGTCAGCAGCAGCAGTAGCACCTGGAAACTTGTTAGAAATGCAAATTTGCAGCCTCAATTTCACCTGCTGAATCAAAAACTGTGGGGGTGGCCCAGAAGATTTTTTTTTTTTTTTTTTGGTACCAAGGATTAAACTCAGGGGTACTCTGAGCCACATCTCCAGCCCTATTTTTTTGTATCTTATTTGGAGATACAAAACTCAGTCTCACCGAGATGCTCAGTGCCTTGCCTTTGCTGAGGCTGGCTTTGAACTCACAATCCTCCTGTCTCGGCTTCCAGAGCTGCGCTGCTGGAATTACAGGTGTGTGCCATTGCACCTGGCAGAGCCCAGAAGTTTTGTTTTAACAGGATTTCATGGTGGTACTTTGAAAATTTTTTAAAGTTTGAGAACCTCTCCTAATCCACAATGACAACTGGGCTATTATATTTCCCCATCTCTAAAGAAATCAGTTTTCATTTTTTTTCAGGTTTCTTTTTCAGGCCTCTAGAAAGAAAATGAGAGAAATCCATCAAGGATATTGATTTCATATTCTAAGACTTTCTTGCACAAGCACAAAGGTAGGGTAACACATGTTATTGTCTTTCTTTTGGTACTGAGGATTGAACCCAGAGATGCTCCACCACTGAGTTACATCCCCAACCCTTTTTGAGACAGGACTTCGATAAATTGTTGAGGTTGGCCTCAAACTTGTAATCCTCCTGAGCAGCTGGAATTACAGGTGTGTGCCACCACAACTAGCAGTAGCATACCTCATCAGAGCTAAATATGCTTTGTAAAAATCTTTTTTTTTTTTTTTGTATCAAAGTATCAAGGCTTGAACCCAGGGGTGCTTAACCACTGAGCCACATTTCCAGCCCTTTTAAAATATTTTAGAGACAGGGTCTTCCTAAGTTACTTATGGTCTTCCTAAATTGCTGAGGCTGGCTTTGAACTTGTGATCCTCCTGCTTCAGCCTCCTGAGCCACTGGGATTACAGGCATGCACCACCACACCCAGCCTATGAAAATCTTTAATGTGCTTTTCTTTTCTTTTTAAAAATCTAACAAACTGACATGAATGCTGTTTTTAAATTTTAAAAAATTAGCATTTATCTTTCAGGCTGTTCAGACCAAAGTGATTGAGAAAAATTAAAATGTAAATTAGTTAAGAAATAAGAACAGTTAAATATCCTTCAGTACCAATTAGCTTATTTAGGATTATCAGAGGCTCATGTGTATTTGCCCTAAATCCTCCTAAACAGTCTGTCAGATCTTACATAATAATGCCTGGCGGGGAAAAGTACAAAGTTAAAAGTTTTATCTTATAAATATCTTTTCTCCTCCCAGAAAACAACCCCAAGTCGTCAAATTTGGTTTCCTAATAAAAACCGATGCTGATATAGTATGGTAAGGATCCAGGGAGACCATACAGAAAGCACGTAAGCTCAGAGTGCGTGACACAGAACATCTGGTGCATTTATCCAATGAGATCAACACTGCTGTTACCTGTCCTCTTCCTTCCAGACCTGGGTATGGTGGAGACACCCGAGTACACCCTCAAAATGCCTAACAGTTTTGTTGTCTCTATTTATTAAATGTCAATATCTATCATCTTGCTTTTATCTTGTTCTAGAAAGAAAGGAAGGAGGAGGTGGGGGAGGGAATAAACCCCAGCATTGGTGTTTTTACACTTGAGGCTCAGCAGTCTCTGAGCCTTAAGTGTCAGCCTCATCACATCTTGGCATGGAAGATGCCACCTTCTACCTTGGTCATCTATTCCCTCCTAGCTCTAGAGTGATTTTATCATCATCTTTTTCTGGGTGGGGCAGGGGTAACCAGGGATTGAACCTAGGGGTGCTTAATTATGAACCCAGGGGTGCTTAACTACTGAGCCACATCCTCAGATCTTTTTATTTTTTTGAGACAGGGTTTTGCTAAGTTCAGAGGCTGGCTTTGAACCTGCAATCCTCCTGCCTCAGCCTCCAGAGCCACTGGGATTACAGGTGTGTGCTGGTGCACCGGGTTCTATTTTATCTTCTTGAGAGAGGGGATCCTGTCTAATAGCACCGCTCTTACGTTTGTGTGCTCAGAGGGAAAACTTGCTGAACTGAGTTTCCAGGCCACATACCCTTTCTTATTACTAGCATCTTCACCAAGACCACTAAGGACGTTCTCTACACGGGCCAGGTGCCCCGAGAGGGAGAGCAGCAGGTTCACCACCTTGTCCAGGTCCCCTATGAACATCTTGTACTTGTCAAACTCATTGGGCTTGCAGAGCTCACTGATCACAGCCTCCACCTCTTCTCCCAAGGCATTATTAAGCTTGATGTCCATGAGCAGACTCCCCTTGGCTTCCTGGAGCGTCTCCAGCTTGTGGGTGAGGCTTTCAATAAGCTCAGCCTGTAATGACAAAGAGACAGCGAACATCACCAGCAGCAGTCAAAGTGAGGAGGAGAATTCACATCCTCCAGCCACCGCTTCTCTTTTCTCCAAGGCTCAGCAGAATGCACCCCTGCTCTATAAGGCCCACTGCTGGATGGCAGGCCATAATATTCTTTCCTTCCCTTGAATACCTACAATGGTTTTCCCTGAACCTATTCAGTCCCAAAGGCCAGCACCTGCCTACACATGGCCTGATCATGTTTTTCCCCTGTGTCATGTCGTGTACCACTCTGCTTTACCAACTGGTTTGTTAACTAATATTTAAAAGTCCTTTCAAGACAGGTTTTCAACTGATTCAACAATACTGTGGGGTAGGCAGGCAGGTAGTGCAGACATTCTTCTTGATTTACAAATAGAGAAGCCAAGGGTCAGAGGATGGAAGAAACTTGTTCAGGGTTGAGGGAGGAGTGGCTGTTAGTCACAGTCACCATGTGCAGAACAATTACTATAAGCCCATGCACCAAGAGAAACTAAGCTGATTATCTCATCTAGTCTCTCCACACTGTAGGACTCTTATCCACACACAACAAGTGGGGATACGAGACTGAGGTGAAGCAAAGTCCTAAGACACATGCACCATGGGCAGTGCCACCCTGAGTGCCGGCCAGCCTGACTTGGGGGCCCACCCTCGTGCAATCATCAGAAATACTGCATGGTGACCTTTTCCAGCGTCAGCCATTTGTTCTTTTTACATCACCTCACTGTCCCTCCTTATCAAAGCACTGATAACCTAATTCTAAATTTCAATACTTAAGAAACAGGGCTGCACAATAGTATATATGTAACTGAAGGAATGAAGTCAATGCCTTAGCGGTTCAACTCTGAGTTCATTTACATTAAATGTCTTCTTCTTTGCTGCAACAGAAACTAAACTCTATGGTTTTTGTCATTAGCCTTTCACCTTTCTCTTAGCCTAAGGTGACCACATGGAAAAAGAATACAGTCCTTTCTTCTAAATTTATTGATCACTAAAAGGTTTCCAGCTTAAAACTCAACACTTCAAGACCAAATTACGTGGCTCCGATTAAAAGCCTGGTTAAAAATCAAGGTCACAACCTTTGAGTTGGAATATATCTTCATTTTAAAGGATTGGGGTAACAACAAAGAAAAAGATACCAGTATTTCTGTCTAGCAAAATTGTAGGGTTTGGACAACTTTTTTTTTTTTTCTACTATTGCTTTACCACAGAGGGCCATCAGGAATGCAGTGACAGTGCTATAGGGAAATAGTTGTTTCTCCACAATCTGCCCATCTTACACCTGAACCTCTAGAGGTTGCTCAATGTTAGGTTCACCATGTCTCTGAAATGTTCAACTTCTGGTTTGAATGGTGACATCCCATGGCCCTCTTAACCTGCCTAATTCCAAAGGCTTCAGATGCCTACAAAATTCATCCCTGCTACACCATCTCGTGAGTTATAGTCCTTGTCTTAACAAACCAGGGAAAGCCAAAGACAATTTTAGTAGGAAAAAAATTTCCAGTGTATAAGCATTTTACTCCTCACCTGAAGACTGAGCCCAGAAAAATGCAGTTGGAAGAGAATGATGTCTAATGTTAATTGTTTAATTTTCCTTATCGTCTCCTGGAAAATGCCATTGTTTACCCCAAAAGCACTGCTGGCTGGCAGCTATGGTACCTGCCTGCAAGACAGCATGGCAGGTACCACCATTAAAATGCCTGGCAAGGTATGACGACCCTTTGTTGTGATAAGTGCATATTGAGAGAAGAGCAAGGAACCATCCTTTTTCTTTATGAGGCAGCAGAAGCACAGAGAAGATACAGAATATGCCCAAGACTCCACAGTGCATTCCCTACTGAATGTTTGTGTCTCCTCCAAATTCATGTTGAAGCCCTAATGCCAATGTGATGGCATGAGAAGTGGGGCCATTTGGAGGTAATCAGATTTCGATAGGCTGGTGGGGGGGGGCGCGGGGCATGTCTCCCAAGATGAGATTAGTTTTCTCAGAATTTCAAAAAGAGACCAGGGCTTACTTGCTCTCCACCAATTGAGAATACAGTGAGAGGCAGCCAGCTATGAGCAAAAAGAGGGCTCTTTCCAAGAATTCAATCTATCAGTACCTTGACCATGAACTTCCCACCCTCCCAAATAGGGAGAAATAAATGTTTCTTAATCTTAGAGTATTTTGTTGTAGCAGCTAGAACTGACTAGGACAGTCAGTGAAAAGACTTTGTGAATATTCAATGAAATAATGTATGCAAAGTGGTCTATGAATATAAGCTATTGCATTATCACCTTCATCATCATTACCACTTTTCCTAACCAAATGGCATAGGAGCTATTTTTCACACCTAATTCAATTCCAAAAGAAGCCACTGATATTTCTCCAGCAGAAAGAGGTTATGACTGCTCCAGATGAGTTACTACCTAGATTTTCAGGTTGTTTGTGGCCATTTTATGGATCTACATAGACCTTTGGCTGCTCTGTAAATGAGTTTTCTGGCCCATCATGAGATTTATATATACCCCTGTGCCATCAATACCATCCCCTTTTAGGGTGTCCAATTATGACCAGTCATTTACATCTTGAGCCATTCTGAAATCCATGTGGATTTTCTCTTCCTCAGAGGTCTATAAAAACATGAATGACAGGTGATGTCACTGAACAACAAAGATGGTTGAGGACAGCTTGAAGAGCATGGAGAGGAGCCAAGCAATCAGAGAAAAAATAACACTAAGAGTGGAGGAGGCCAACCTCTGTCCAGAGGGCTCTGGGAAGAGCCAGCCTGATTTCCTTCTGGGACCTGCTCTTGGGCACTGGCCTGGGCAGGCACCAAGATGTGGTTTCACCAGACTGAGGTTCTGATGGACTTGGTGTCTGGTGCAAAACTTTAATTCAACTGTTAGCTCTAAAAACAGGAAAGCATATTTCTAATCAATACAATTTTCCCTTTTTGACAATATTATGGTACAAAATTCTGATGTCTTTTTCAGATTTAAAAATGTAATAATAAAATATAATATTATTACAGCATAATATTTAAAATAACACAAAATGCAAGCATGGCTTTAGATTTCTCACAAAGCATATTTTCCCCCAGATTAAATTTTTATTCAAATATATCATTTATATATCTTTATGGAGTATATTATGGCAACTCAATAGACGTATACAAGTTTTATCATGCAACTTTGATATTACATCCAGGAAGTCCCTATAATGAAACCTGAAATTAGATTCATTGTGATGAATTACTTTTCCTAGAATTCATACTGTGACAGAGTCTGAGAGACTGTCTCTTCAGGCCCTTCAAGAATTAGGACATTCTAGCATTTTAAGCAGGCATTGATGCAGGAAAGATGAGTCTGGACACCTGAGGAATTTGGAGGAAGCAGATTTATTTAAGCTGCAGCAACCCAGAGGGGATAACACCAAACAAGCTCTGGACCCCAGGTCTGGAAATTCTCTAACATTGCAGTGGGTGGTTACACAGCACAATGTTTAATATAACTTAACTTTGTTCCACATTCATAGGTTGGACAGAGGTTTCACAATGTTTTACACAGAAAACAGAAATTTTCGCACATCAAAAAACTTGATTGGAGACTATTTTCTTTAGGATGTAGATGAGCACAATACCTTTATTTTTATGTGGTGCTGAGAATTGAACAAGGGGCCTCACATGTGTGAGGCAAGTGCTCTATCACTGAGCCACAACCCCAGCCCTGCAGGCCTAACTCTTACAAGAAAGAGAAACCTGGCCTTTACAACAAAAAGGAGCTCAAAGCACAATGAGTGCTCTGGAAATTTTGTTGACTTCTTAAAATAATCTCTTCTTGATTAGGAGAGAGACTTGTGTGTTACAATTAAGGTGGGAGTCTTTTGGAAACTACAGCATTACCCCCTTTGATGCTCATTATTTAATCCTCTAAGTCAAAGGGCATTATTATCTTCTTGGCTTAAAGCTTTATATAATGTAATATCATAGTTGTTGTTTCTCTTTTTTAAAAAGGAAACCTGCTTCTATTGTAGAACCACTAGTTTTAATGAAAAGAGGAAACAAACATGGAAGCAATACACAAGTTCAGAGCACAATCCATGCTATGTCAATTAAGCTTTTGAATCTACCAAGAAAAGGAAACCATCCTCCAAATAGTGAGCTTGGATCTCAACTGCAATGCCCTTTCAGGATTGAACTGGTACATGTGTTTGTTTTCTGATATTATTAACTATGTGTTTGATTGTTATCAGTCCTAGAGTCAAGACAAAACAAAGGACTCTGTATATGACAGAAGTAAGGGGTGGCAATGACAGTAGAAGAGCTGTCTTAAAGAGTGAAACAGTCCATTTTCCTTTTGGTTAGTGTATCTTTCACCTTGTACATCCAACCCAGCGTGGCTGAAGCAGGGCTGATGTTTCCTCAAGCTTTGGGCACATTCAGGCTAGTCAGCTTCCAGAGTGACTTGAGCAGGGTTGGTGTCCTTCGGATCTTTGAGTTTCTCTGGTGTTTCCTTCTTCCTGATGCTCAGCTTAAGGGGTACAAATTAAGGAGGGAAAGCTGCAAAAGAATGTACGTAAGAATAAGAGATTTTATTTTCAGGAGGTTCCAAAGCAGGCTAAAAGGAACAAAGTATTACATAATGTATATCTCTGCATATGTACATACATGCATTGACATATTTGGTGACACTCTAAAAATTAGAGTAAGGGATTGTAGAGAGTGCTCTATGTGGGGGTGTGACAAGAGGTGGGGGATATCCCAGGAGGCTTGAACTATGTAGATTTAACTCAATGTAACTTGAAACAAATTTGAAAACAGCCTATAATTTCACAAGCCTGACCCAACATCAGCTTATGATCTTCCATATATTATTATTTCATCTAAAAAATGAAGTCAATTCAACCGCCTGCTCACAGGTCAGTTGCCTTCCAAAGGTGCACCTCTAAGTGGGTTGACTTTAATCTCAGAATATATTTCTGCATGGAAATCATGTCAAATGCCTTCCTGGCTCCCAAAGTCTAGGTACTGCTCAACAGCTTAATTTTACCCCTGGCTTATCCTCCTCACCAACTTTACTTTACCAGATGCAAACCCAAGGTTGTACCTAGTTCTGCACCCTGGTCAAGGTCACCCAGTTAAGAGGGATTTAAATCCAGCTCTACCCAATCTGAAGTCTTTACTTCTCCTCACACCACCCCTTAGCCAGACAAACTTGCTTACTTATATTTTTCCTTTCTTGATTATCTCTTGGAAGAAGCCAGTGTTAGGCTAAATTTGGTAGATCTAGGAGGGTATTTTCCCAATAGGCTATTTTTCCTACAAGTCCAGGTATGGCCAGTCTGGCTGTCCCCAGCCTGCTGCAATGTACTGGGCCTCACACCACTGTCCAGAGACCCTGTGCCCAGATGACCCTATGTCCAGGACCCAGAGTCTCCTCAGGGAAGAGTGGAGGAGTAGGAGAAGGAGAAACCATGGAAAGTTCAGGAGAAAGGACCAGAAGGTTCTTCCAGGGCTAGACTTCCAGAGCAGCCAAAGATCCCTCTCTATCTTGCCCTACAGGATCAGGTCTAGACCTTGCCAGCAGCTCCCAGGCTCTAACCCCACCCTCTCACCAGTGAGCTGGACCCACCTAGTCCCACCCACTGCCTGCTGTGAGGACTGCAGCCTTTATTTAGAGTGCTCACTTGTTTATTTGGATGAGTTCCCAGAGTTAGAGCCACAACTCCTCAAGGGTCCTGAGGACTGGTGTCTGGTCCTGGGGTGACAAAAGGCAGGCAGCATGCAGTGGAACTTGGTGAGGTGACTGTAATGGAGAATGATCAGTTTCCCAGCTCTTACACATCTTGAGCAGAGAAGCATCCTTGGGGTCAATTCACTGCAAGGGCACCATCATGAAATGGTGGCATATGGTGGCAAGAGCAGCATCCAGCTGTTTTGGGCATAGGGCACCAGGCGTCGAAAGTCAGGAGTTGAGTATTGGTGTGAGGTGGGGGCGACTGTGGCGGTGTCAGCATGCAGCTGCGATTTAGGAGTTCCTTGCTTCCTACTCATGGTGGCGGTGATGGTGGAAGAATCCAGAGACAGTGGTTGTAACAACAGATGCTTCCAGCCATGAGTGTTTTCATCTGCCATAGTGACAAGGGTTTGGCTGCAGTTGCCATGAAGTTGGCCCCAGTACTGAGTGTCACTGTCTAGTATCCATGTTAAAGTCTGGTGGCAGCAGGGTAGAGCTACAGAGTCTGGCAGGTGCAGGAGCAGCATGCAGCTGCATCAAGGGTCCAGCCTCAGTATAGGGGTCGGGCACCAGGTGTGGTGTAAAGTACAATGACATTGGGGCCTTGGTGGGCATTGTTGGTGTCCATCTCGAGTTTGGAAGTTTGAGTGCTGCACAGTGGTGGTGGCACCATAAGAGATCAGAAGCAGGGGCAGCAACAACAGGCAGTGTCCAGCAGTGAGCATCTTCATCCTGCAGAAGTAACTGGGGTCCAGATGCAGGACACTGAAAGTGGCATCCAGTGGCCATGTGGGGAGTCTGGTTGGCTGCAGCGAAGAGTTCCAGGCTGGCATGGCAGCAAGGCCATGGGATAGTGGGTGTCAGAGTGATAAAGTAACCAGTAGCTGGGATGTCCTCTGTGGTGGAGGCTGCAGGCCCTGGTCTTGCGCCTGGTCGACTGGCCTGCTCAGGAAGAAGAATGCAGGAGGCATTGGTACCCAGGCAGCTGCCCAGGACCTTATGCTTCCCACAGCTGCCATGTCTCGCTCTGTCCATGAGCCCACTGTGTGTCTGCTCACCCCATCGCCTGATAGAGCCTCTCTACTGAGGAACTAGGTTGTCTGCTAGGTTGGGGCGGTCTTGGGAGAGAACCTCACCATCCCCAGCCACTTCCTGCGTGGACTGTGGGTGCAGAAAGCAGAGGTCCTAGGACATCTTCACCCCCAAAGTGCATTTCTGTGGCTGGGAGTGGCAGAAGACCAAGACAGAGAACTCGTTGCCCTTAGACTCCCACTGCCACCTGTGCCCTACACCCTTGTCCGCCCAAGGAATGCACTTGGAGGGTGAGGATTTTCTAGGCCCCCCCACCTCCCACCTCTGCACTCTGCTACCCCAGCACAGAGGAGATGTACCTGGGGAGGGTGGGTGCTTTTCCAAAGGCTGCCCCAGCTGGCAGCAGGCCTACTCATCCCTCAGAGGCTGCAACTCAGGGAGGGGCAGGGTGAACTCAAGGATTAGGTGAGCAGCCTGGTGGACTCAAGGCCAATGCCAGGCATTGCTGGAATGGGCAGCATAAGGTCCTCAGCAGGTGTCTGGGTACCACAGGCTCCTGCGCCCTGCTTTGTGGGCAGGCAGGCCTTACAAGGAGCAATACCAGTTGCCTGGAGGAGCCACTGCAGAGGCCATCGCAGCCTCCAGTCACCCTCTGACTCTGAGGCCTGCTGTCCCAAGCTGTCACCATCACCGCTAACAGAGCTCCACACTGAAGCCACTGGAGTCCCCACAGGGCCACCAGTGATGTCGCAGCCACCATCACTGCACTGGGACCAGACTCCTGCCACTGCCAGAGGATGAGAATGCAACTCTCTGGATGCCTGGTTTGACGTTGTTACCTACAGACTCCTTAGTTGCCTTTGCCACCACTGCCATAACTGAACTTCAGACACCGATACCTCCAAGCACAACACATCTTCATCGAATAGCTTAGCAAGACCTTCTAGATAACTTGCAAGAGCTTCTACATCAGCACTTGATTTTTTGCTTTGCACTTTTACTTTATGGAGAGGGGCTTCTTGGCAAAAACATAATGGACCAAACTCTGGCAGTTGCAATGAAGTTGGTCCCAGTACTGAGTGTCACTGTCTAGTATCCATGTTAAAGTCTGGGGGCAGCAGGGTGGAGCTCCAGCGTCTGGCAGGTGCAGGAGCAGCATGCAGCTGCATCAAGGGTCCAGCCTCAGTATAGGGGTCGGGCACCAGGTGTGGTGTAAAGTACAATGACATTGGGGCCTTGGTGGGCATTGTTGGTGTCCATCTCGAGTTTGGAAGTTTGAGTGCTGCACAATGGTGGTGGCACCATAAGAGTTCAGAGCAGGGGCAGCAACAACAGGCAGTGTCCAGCAGTGAGCATCTTCATCCTGCAGAAGTAACTGGGGTCCAGATGCAGGACACTGAAAGTGGCATCCAGTGGCCATGTGGGGAGTCTGGTTGGCTGCAGCGAAGAGTTCCAGGCTGGCATGGCAGCAAGGCCATGGGATAGTGGGTGTCAGAGTGATAAAGTAACCAGTAGCTGGGATGTCCTCTGTGGTGGAGGCTGCAGGCCCTGGTCTTGCGCCTGGTCGACTGGCCTGCTCAGGAAGAAGAATGCAGGAGGCATTGGTACCCAGGCAGCTGCCCAGGACCTTATGCTTCCCACAGCTGCCATGTCTCGCTCTGTCCATGAGCCCACTGTGTGTCTGCTCACCCCATCGCCTGATAGAGCCTCTCTACTGAGGAACTAGGTTGTCTGCTAGGTTGGGGCGGTCTTGGGAGAGAACCTCACCATCCCCAGCCACTTCCTGCGTGGACTGTGGGTGCAGAAAGCAGAGGTCCTAGGACATCTTCACCCCCAAAGTGCATTTCTGTGGCTGGGAGTGGCAGAAGACCAAGACAGAGAACTCGTTGCCCTTAGACTCCCACTGCCACCTGTGCCCTACACCCTTGTCCGCCCAAGGAATGCACTTGGAGGGTGAGGATTTTCTAGGCCCCCCCACCTCCCACCTCTGCACTCTGCTACCCCAGCACAGAGGAGATGTACCTGGGGAGGGTGGGTGCTTTTCCAAAGGCTGCCCCAGCTGGCAGCAGGCCTACTCATCCCTCAGAGGCTGCAACTCAGGGAGGGGCAGGGTGAACTCAAGGATTAGGTGAGCAGCCTGGTGGACTCAAGGCCAATGCCAGGCATTGCTGGAATGGGCAGCATAAGGTCCTCAGCAGGTGTCTGGGTACCACAGGCTCCTGCGCCCTGCTTTGTGGGCAGGCAGGCCTTACAAGGAGCAATACCAGTTGCCTGGAGGAGCCACTGCAGAGGCCATCGCAGCCTCCAGTCACCCTCTGACTCTGAGGCCTGCTGTCCCAAGCTGTCACCATCACCGCTAACAGAGCTCCACACTGAAGCCACTGGAGTCCCCACAGGGCCAACAGTGATGTCGCAGCCACCATCACTGCACTGGGACCAGACTCCTGCCACTGCCAGAGGATGAGAATGCAACTCTCTGGATGCCTGGTTTGACGTTGTTACCTACAGACTCCTTAGTTGCCTTTGCCACCACTGCCATAACTGAACTTCAGACACCGATACCTCCAAGCACAACACATCTTCATCGAATAGCTTAGCAAGACCTTCTAGATAACTTGCAAGAGCTTCTACATCAGCACTTGATTTTTTGCTTTGCACTTTTACTTTATGGAGAGGGGCTTCTTGGCAAAAACATAATGGACCAAACTCTGGCAGTTGCAATGAAGTTGGTCCCAGTACTGAGTGTCACTGTCTAGTATCCATGTTAAAGTCTGGGGGCAGCAGGGTGGAGCTCCAGCGTCTGGCAGGTGCAGGAGCAGCATGCAGCTGCATCAAGGGTCCAGCCTCAGTATAGGGGTCGGGCACCAGGTGTGGTGTAAAGTACAATGACATTGGGGCCTTGGTGGGCATTGTTGGTGTCCATCTCGAGTTTGGAAGTTTGAGTGCTGCACAATGGTGGTGGCACCATAAGAGTTCAGAGCAGGGGCAGCAACAACAGGCAGTGTCCAGCAGTGAGCATCTTCATCCTGCAGAAGTAACTGGGGTCCAGATGCAGGACACTGAAAGTGGCATCCAGTGGCCATGTGGGGAGTCTGGTTGGCTGCAGCGAAGAGTTCCAGGCTGGCATGGCAGCAAGGCCATGGGATAGTGGGTGTCAGAGTGATAAAGTAACCAGTAGCTGGGATGTCCTCTGTGGTGGAGGCTGCAGGCCCTGGTCTTGCGCCTGGTCGACTGGCCTGCTCAGGAAGAAGAATGCAGGAGGCATTGGTACCCAGGCAGCTGCCCAGGACCTTATGCTTCCCACAGCTGCCATGTCTCGCTCTGTCCATGAGCCCACTGTGTGTCTGCTCACCCCATCGCCTGATAGAGCCTCTCTACTGAGGAACTAGGTTGTCTGCTAGGTTGGGGCGGTCTTGGGAGAGAACCTCACCATCCCCAGCCACTTCCTGCGTGGACTGTGGGTGCAGAAAGCAGAGGTCCTAGGACATCTTCACCCCCAAAGTGCATTTCTGTGGCTGGGAGTGGCAGAAGACCAAGACAGAGAACTCGTTGCCCTTAGACTCCCACTGCCACCTGTGCCCTACACCCTTGTCCGCCCAAGGAATGCACTTGGAGGGTGAGGATTTTCTAGGCCCCCCCACCTCCCACCTCTGCACTCTGCTACCCCAGCACAGGGGTGATGTAGCTGGGGAGGGTTGGTGCCTTCTCCAAAGGCTGCCCCAGCTGGCAGCAGGCCTACTCATCCCTCAGAGGCTGCAACTCAGGGAGGGGCAGGGTGAACTCAAGGATTAGGTGAGCAGCCTGGTGGACTCAAGGCCAATGCCAGGCATTGCTGGAATGGGCAGCATAAGGTCCTCAGCAGGTGTCTGGGTACCACTGGCCCCTGCGCCCTGCTTTGTGGGCAGGCATGCCCTACAAGGAGCAATACCCGTTGCCTGGAGGAGCCACTGCAGTGGCCATCACAGCCTCCAGTCACCCTCTGACTCTGAGGCCTGCTGTCCCAAGCTGTCACCATCACCGCTAGCAGAGCTCCACATTGCAGCCACTGGAGTCCCCACAGGGCCACCAGTGATGCCGCAGCCACCATCACTGCACTGGGACCAGACTTCTGCCACTGCCAGCGGATGAGAATGCAACTCTCTGGATGCCTGGCTTGACGTTGCCACCTAGAGACTCCTCAGTTGCCTTTGCCACCGCTGGCATAACTGAACTTCAGACACCAATACCTCCAAGCACAACACATCTTCATCGAATAGCTTAGCAAGACCTTCTGGATGACTTGCAAGAGCTTCTACATCGGCTCTTGTTTCTTTGCCTTGCACTTTTACTTTATGGAGAGGGGCCTCTTGCCAAAACATAATGGACCAAACTCTGGCACCTTCAAACTTTTTCTGCAGCTTTCTCACTTCTCTTGTCAGTATAACAATCTAAAGTGATGGCCTTATCTGGATTTGGATTCATCTTCATAGAACGTGGGGTGTTCTTCTTTTCTTCAGAATATAAACAGTTTTTCCAGATAGGAATAAGGCATTTTTTGCCTTCTAGTCATTTACATGTGCCTTGGAGCAGCACTTTAATTTCCTTGTTGAACATTTCCTTTACATTCTCAGTGTGACAAAGTAGTGTAAGATGCACAGCTTTTTATTTGAAGTGCAAAACGTAAGACTCTTCCTTTTATTTAAAGAGTAGAGACCATTACTGAGTCATTAATGGTTCTAACTTCAATATTGTGTCTTGAAGAATAAGAGGATGGTGAGCCATGATCTGTGGAGCAATAATAATGTACATATTAAGGTTTTTATCTTAGTATGTACATATTAAGTTTTTTATCTGTGGAGCAATAATAATGTACATATTAAGGTTTTTATCATAGTATGAGTTATAATGGCCTAAAATCTTCAACACTCATTAGTCAGTCCCTCCTGCTCCATAACTGGGGCATCTATCTCACCTCCTCCTGGATGGCCTGTTTGTATCCTCTCTCACAGCACCTATGAGCTCTACATGGGCTCCATTAGAAGCTAGGCAGTACTCGTGGTGGCACAGCCTGAGAAATGGATTAAGCACTTTTAGGTCAACATAAAAGAATGCCACTAAATATACTTACAATGCCATAAGAATTAGCATCACAAAAAATAAAATAGAAAAGGCGAAAGATTTATATGATCTGAAGAGAAATAAAATAGATGGTGCGGCCAATTTGGAAAGCAGTATGGAGATTCCTTGGAAAGCTGGGAATGGAACCACCATTTGACCCAGCTATTCCCCTTCTCAGCTATTCCCCTTCTCAGTGGGGAGTTCATAATCCACGTGAATCAAACCGTGTAATATGATGTATTAAGAACTATGTAATGTTATGAACGACCAATTAAAAAAAAAAAAAACCTAAAAAGAGCACACTACAGGGACACTGCTACATTGATATTCATAGCAGCACAATTCACAATAGCAAGACTGTGGAACCAGCCCAGATGCCCTTCAATAGACGAATGGATAAAAAACAATGTGGCATTTATACACAATGGAGTATTACTCTGCATTAAAAAATGACAAAATCATAGAATTTTCAGGGAAATGGATGGCATTAGAGCAGATTATGCTAAGTGAAGCTAGCCAATCCCTAAAAAACAAATGCCAAATGTCTTCTTTGATATAAGGAGAGTAACTAAGAACAGAGTAGGGACGAAGAGCATGAGAAGAAGATAAACATTGAATAGGGATGAGAGGCGGGAGGGAAAGGGAGAGAGAAGGGAAATTGCATGGAAATGGAAGGAGACCCTCAAGGTTATACAACATTACATACAAGAGGAAGTGAGGGGAAAGGGAAAAAAACACAAGGGGGAGAAATGAATTACAGTAGGGGGGTAGAGAAAGAAGAGGGGAGGGGAGGGGAGGGGGGATAGTAGAGAATAGGAAAAGCAGCAGAATACAACAGACACTAGTATGGCAATATGTAAATCAATGGATGTGTAACCAATGTGATTCTGCAATCTGTATTCGGGGTAAAAATGGGAGTTCATAACCCACTTGAATCAAAGTGTGAAGTATGATATATCAAGAACTATGTAATGTTTTGAACAACCAACAATAAAAATTTTAAAAATAAAATAAAATAGATAATCTCAGAGGGGAGGGAAAGGATAGCTGTGCTGGGGGTTCTGGCACCGGGTAATGCTCAGGAGCTCACATGTGGGAGATGCCTTTGAAAAGTTTAGAACTAGGTAAGTGAGGATACATTCTAGGAGATGTGGAGGGCTATGGCCTAATAGTTTCTTGACCTCCTGCCTCTATTGTTTTGGACCCTGAATTTATATTGCTGCCAGGAATGGTGGTTCTCTTTCAGAGGATGGGATGGCAGCTTGGAGCACCATATGTACCATACATATATACCAAGTGGAAGATAATGTTCAATATCCACTGACTTGCTTATTGGCAGCTAAGCTTCCTCCTCTTCTTGAAGGTTCAGTGGCCACTGGTGGCTCCATATCTTCCTGTGTGGTCAATGCTGGTGTCGGACCAACCTCTGATTTTGAGGGCTATTTCTCCTCCTTCACAGGGAATGTGATGATATGCTCCCTCAAATGTAAGCAAGTAAATTGGGCCACAGCTGCTGGAGGCAATTATATCACTGGATATGGTGCTAGAGCTGCAGGAGAAAACACCCAACATGACTGACTTTCCTTGGGCCTTTCCCAATTCACACGAGAACCCTGCCTCTGAGAATAGTCCTGGCCCTCCTCCACAATTGGCCATCTTCCCAGACTAGGTTCCACCAGCTGAAGGATGTCAGAGTTGTGTGTCTTGGGAACATATGGCAGATCCCAGGGGCACCAGCTGAGATTCCTCTGCACACACCTTCAGTCATCCATCCCAGACCCCATCATCAGAGAGCTCAGACTTACAGGATCTGTGTTCTTCAGCTGGGGAAGCACATGGAAGTTCCCCTCTGATTCAGGCATAATGATCAACAGGAAGGTCCTGAGAAGCTTCAGGTTGTCCAAGTCTTGGGACCTCAAAAATATTCTGGATAGAGGTACAGCTGCTTTTTGATGATGGAGCAGAGGGTGCTGTGGAATGTGGAGTGAAACAGGGAGTCATGATGGACAGGGCCTCTCTTTTAACTGGAACCTCCCAAGGTCCCTGCATCATGGGTTCCCAAAGAGTAGCCAGGCAAATCCATGCACCAGATCAGAAGGGCAACCTGTGAGGCACATGTGTGGGGAAGGGGCTCCCCACACTTGCTCTCCGGTCTCTGTACAGAAAAGTAGTGGCAACCTGGGTTTGGATTGGCTGTGTTGGAAAGGGATCCCCACAGGGCTTGGCTCTGAGGCCCCAACCACTACTCTGTTCCTTTGGTGCCCAGAATCCAATGCAGAACAATATGTTCTTTCTACAGGGTAAACCCCAGAGTTGAGTCCTCTGTAGGAAATCACACAGGGTGGAAATTGGGATTTGCCCAGCCATCATTTATAAGAGCTCCCCATGAAACAGGAGCCCTCCTGACTGGCCCAAAGAACACCCCCTTCTTTCCTTGAAGCTACTCCTCACAAACATCTGGCTGCAGGTTTCTATACCTAGAGATGGTGAGGATGCTGACACCTCTAACATCCTGTGCCCCTCATCTGCCAAGATGGCTGGTGGGCTTGACTAACTTCCTGACAATACTGGAACTCCAGGAGGACTAGTAGGTTTGTCTGAATTGATTGCTAAATAATAGGCCAAATGATGGCCCATGGTGGTGCTACACATACATTTGAGTGATGACTGAGCCAAACCACCTACTGCCTAGCTATTCAGGGCCAGGACCCTATTCATTTCTCCCCAGGTGTCCCTATTCTGGCTACATGCAGGTTGGAATGCTCCCAGATGCAATCCACAGACTCCTTCCTAAATGTGGAAATTGTTTTTCCTGAAGCCTCAGAGTGGTGAGGCCTGACAGGGAGGGGATATGCTCACAGGGTAAGGCCAGAGCTATAGGCTGCCTATAGTTACACAGAACCAGACCTGAGGCAGACACTCTTTGGGCTCATCCTACTCGGTTTTCTAAACATCCAGGCAGGATGCTCCTCTGAAAACACTACTTTCCCCAGAGCTGACTGAGTTCCCAGCACCAAGCAGGAGATGGCCATGTGCCAGGGCTTGGAAGCAATACACATCTTTTACACAGCAGCTCCAGCACCTTCTGAGGAATGTCCAAATTTTGGGAGGAATGCAGTACCTTTCAAGAATTGAAGACAGTAGCTGCCGCATAGTAAGTGTGCATACATTTGTTTTAGTAGCACCACCTACCACTGTGTTTCTGGCCCATGTTCATGGATATGGTTTCTTCATCTCTTCATGGTAACTCAATGTGATGGTTATATCCCCCCTCTAGAGATGAGGAAAATGAGTCATGGTCAGATGAAATGACTTGCCACAGAATACTCAGCTACAAGTGCCGGGGCGGGGGGGGGGTGGGAATTCAAATCCAGGCTGTCCCACACCAAGTCTGGAAGAGAGTACCGTTATCCACTCATTCAACAAACCCCTATGGGTGCCTCCTGGAAGTGAGTGCTTCCTGTGTAAGCCCAAAGATTCATAGCACCCATGCAATGTAGGTGTCACTTTTACCATTCCCAAGCTTCCAATGGGGCTGCTGACCTAGGAAGGCAAGGCCCATCAGGCCTGTGAGGAGACTGCACTTTGCATCAGTGAAGCTCCACATGGATTCAGGTTGCTCTGTCCTGATCGCCAACGCACCTGCTTCCTAAGATCACAGCCAGTAAACATCATGGTCATGGCCAAAGGTGGGTTCATGTCATTCTACAACTGTCCATTCCCACAGAATGTGCATCAGCAAGGGGAAAGATTAAGGTTAGCTCCAGACTCTAGGTGACAATGATGTTGGTTTTTGAACTGGAACAAATGTGCCTCTCTGGTGGGTAGTGATGGTGACAGAGGCAGAGGCTGGGCAGGGATGGGAGCATTTGGGAAATCTCTGTTCTTCCCCTCAATTTTGAGCTTAAAAATTCTCTAAAAAGTTATCAAGTAAAAAACAAGAGGAGGAAGAAGTGTGCTTTGTCACTCTGCACTGGGAGAGGCTGAGGGCAGGCAACCAGAGCTTGGGGCAAACAGACCCAGCACCTCCTTCCCAACCTGCCTCTCTCCAAGTTCAGCACAGCATGGTCTTCAAGGGGCTTTGGGGTCTTTATAGAGAAGCTGTCTGATGGTGACAGCTCAGAAGCCCTGCCTGACCCCTCCTCAGAAGGCCTTGAGGGGAGACTCAGATTTAGGGTGGCCCACCTCTCCCTCTCTGTCCCTGGGCTGTCCCTACTTATCTCCATTCCACCCCTGCTCCCTCAGAGGCTGCCAGCTGCTTGCTGCCTGAGCACCTTTGAGCTGCCCTTTCCACTTCTTGGCCCAGCAGCTCCTGTCCATCAATAAGCTCTCAGTGCTCATGACACTTCCTCTGAGAAGCCCATTCTGACTGCCACCTAGGAACACCCTGACCCTCTGTCTCCTCTGTTTCCTCAACCATTTCTGAATTCATCCTATTTCTTCATCAGTTTACTTGTCCTTGCTCGGTCTCTCCTACTAGACTGTGGGCATCAAGAGGGTAGGGGCCTTCCTTGTGCTCACTGTTGTCTCCACAGCTCCCCCAGGATTGGAAAGGAGGGCTTGGAAGCTGTGGAAAAGTCTTAGGGTGAGGATATAATGAGAAGTGGGTCAGCTGCAACCTGAGGGAGGGCCCTCACCATACCCTGCCATCCTGGCCCCCTGATCTTGGCCTGCCAGCCTTCAGATCTGTGAGAAATCAGTTTCCGATGTTTCAAGGCCACACAGTTGATGGTCGTAGTTACAACTGCCTCCACTGATTAAGACCTGGGCAATCTGAGCCAGGCTTGGGTACTGCACTCTGGACACTCGGAGGTACCCAGGAAAGCTGAGGATGCTCTCTCCATGCAGCCAGTTGGTGTCTGTTTGTACAATATCAGGGTCTGCTCACATGATCCAGTGGAACAATATGCAGAACAATATGTTCTTTCTACAGGGTAAACCCCAGAGTTGAGTCCTCTGCAGGAAATCACACAGGGTGGAAATTGGGATTTGCCCAGCCATCATTTATAGGAGCTCCCCATGAAACAGGAGCCCTTATAACAGGATTTTGTGGGAGGATTTTGTGTCCACTCCTCATAACAGGAGTGGACACCTGGCAAATAGTAAGCCTGCAGGCAGCACTTAAGACCAAAGACAGGCACAGGGGCAAAATCAGCCACCTCTACTGCAAGGGGCTGTGCTCTAAATGCAACTGCTCTCACCCCTTCAGTGGGGACATCTGTGGCTTGCCTGCTTGGCTTTCATCTCCCTGTCTCATCATTTACCCTTGAATATTTTTGGTGACTCTTTCTTTCTCTCACACAATGATTCAGCCCCTCCAGGCTTGACCACTGAGATCAATCCATCCCACCATGATGGGCAGAAAGAAGCAGTGTCCCAGGCTGGCCCATGACTTTCACTATCATCATTAGGACACTGTCTTTTCCTCCAATGCCAAACTAGAAGATTGTGTCTCTAAAGCTGCTTGGCAGCATGCCACCACCCCCAGAGACAGGGTGGGCAAAGAAGGCAGTGTCAGGAGATGGAGAGAGGCAGTGTCCTGATGATGACACTGCAACCTCTGGATAAAGCTGTGCCTGAATCTGTTGTGTTCAGCCCACAATTCCCAAACATGTGAACTAAAGCAACGCACTTGTCAGCCTTTCTTTCTCCTGTAAAGTTATGCTTGTTTACTTATTGATCTAGCTAACATTGTTAGGGTTTATCCAATTTGAAATGTGGACCGCTGCTTTGCTGCTTCATAGCTGTCTGGCCTTGGCTCAAGTCCTTAAACCCTCAGAGCTTCAACTTCCTTGCTAATAAAGAGGAGTTGCTACTTTCACCTACACCGGAGGAAGTCAGCCTTGTGGATTATAGGAGACAAGGCAAAGCACTTAGGATTGGTGTTTGATGAACTGAAGATTCTATAATTCTAGTCTACTAATTAAGCATAATTGACTGAAGAATAACTACAGGGAATGCTTTCAAAGACCCCAGTATCACTGAGTGTCTGACTCCTAGGGCCTCAGCTATCTGATTTTTCAATGTGGCCTCGGTATGGCAGCAACTGTTGCATTCCATAGAACACCCACAATCTGAGCTCCTAAAATATCAGGAACAGAAGAAGCATAAAAATATGTATCTTCCATCTTCTCATATCACTAAAAGAAAAACACAGTGACCCATCTGAATTTTCAACTCTGAAACCCCTCCCCCAAGGGCTCAGGACAACTCCATGGCAGGATCAGGAGGCTCCCCCCAAAGAGCTTGTCCCTTTGGACATCAAGAAATACCCCTTGCATTCAATGTATAGCACAGCTCTGGGGCCTGCAGCACCCCTACCAAGGGCTTATCCAGGTGATCAAGCTCATGCTCTGAGAGCATCTGCAAAGTCATCTGTAAGCAGAGGGCAGAAACTGACCCCCCGCAGCTGAGTCCATCTTGCTCCCACTGGAGTGAGCGAAGCAGTCCTTCCTGCATACAGATGGCACCACGAGAACAGGTCAGCAACACTGCTGCACAAGGGAAAAGAGACTGTCATTCCAGAGGTTCAGGTGCTACTAAATGGGCAGGACCACAATTTGAACCCAGGACTGTCTGATTCCAAACTCTGGCCCTTTGCCAACTCCAACTCACACTCCCAGCATAGGTCACAACCACCTGTGGGCTGTTGGTTGCAGCTGCAGAGCAATGTAAAGCACGGTTTGCAGCCAGATCCCTGGGTGAACCACTCACTAGCTCTGTGACCTTAGGCAAGATACCTGCCATGTCCATGTCCCAGTTTTCTAATGCACCAGTGAAGGTGTGTTGTTCACTCCACAGAGCATGGGGGTGGTTAAATGAGATTGTCTATTGAACAGCTAGGTATCATATGGTAATTTTTTGTTTTGTTTGTTTGTTTTTATGCCTTTATTTACTCAGGATGTCTTTAACTGAATCCTGGGCTTCCTGGAGGGGAGCAAGCCTTATCAGCTGCTGTTTTATTATATCTTAAGTACAGCCTTGGCAAATTCCAGGGAGGACCGGTCACAGAGCGTGGTGCCAGCTGGTGGCTAGAACCTAGGGCTCACCAGAGGTGGTGGTCAGCTCTAGAACCTCCTGTGCTTAGAAAGCAGGAACAGGGGGATGTGAGCAGGGACTTTTTAGGAATCACATGGTTGTTAGGGACAGAGGCCTGGGAACAAGGCTCAGGCCATGTCCTGTTGCATCAGGTGCCCGAAGCATTAGCAATTTTGCAGGCCCCTGGGGGTGACAAAAGTGCCCTTTCCTACTTGTTAACCCATGACAAAATCCTCGCCCAAGCTACTACAGCACCTCATGAGGCTTCTGCAGGGAGACCCAACAGCATGGCACAGGAGACACAAGCAAACAAGAAAGCCAGGCCCCTCTTGCCACTCTCACTATTGATAACCAGGAAGATCAAGGCTACCAGACACCCAACACTATCCAAAGCTCCCAGGAGCTGTGCTGCCAGAGTCCTGAAACAGCCTCAAAACACATCATATGGGTGGGACTGCATTATTCATGAGAAGCTCTGCCCCCATGAGCCTACACACAGGCTCAACTGAGTCAATCCTACAGGACTCAAGGGACCCAGAAATGTCCTTCTTGGAAGTTCTGTGCCCATTCAATGAACAAGGATTCTGCCAACCTTACTCTGAATGCTGAAAAGTGGAGGCTGAGCCTGGGGTTCCCAGCTCAGAGGCAAAATTCTGCAAAGAATAGGCCGAAGTTTCCTCTTTGGCCTGACACCCTAGTGACCGTGCTTCCTTCCTACTGGTCCCTGATACTTCCATGTTCCTCCTCTGGTCCAAACTCCCCCAGAGCTCCCATCTTACCCAGGGTAAGGGCCAAACACCTCAGCAGCCACGAGACTCTGCAAGGTGGACCCTGTTCTTTCTCTGACCGCATCATCACTCTCCTTCACTCTGCTCTGGTTTCATTGGCCACCTTCCTACTCTGTCTTCCCAGCTCAAGATCTTGCAGGTGTTGACAATTCTGCCAGGAACACCCTTCCTGAACAAGCGTATGTCCTCCCTTCCTTCAACGCTCTGCTCAATCATTATCCCCTCAGCGAGGCCAAGCTGACCACCACCTCTGGTGAGCCCTTTCCCTGTCTTTCTGACCTTTATTTCTGCCATGGAACTTACTATTTATCTACCTGTCCTCAGACTGGATTGTACTCTCAATGAAAGCATGTGAGTAAGTGCTCAATTTGCATCTGCACAGGGAGGGGAGCCTCAGTGGTGCTCAGTTCGTCTACCACATGATGCCACCCCTAACACACACACACACACACACACACATACACACACACACACAGACCAGACTGGCCCAAAATGTCTACACCATGCAAGATCTCGAGCTGACAGCTCACAAGATGCAAACATGGCTGCAAAGGGGTGCCAAGCTGAGCAATGGTGGGGGGTGACAAGAGAAGGGCAAATCTCACACATACATACACACACACACACACACCCAAATCATAGCCTTATTTATTCATATATACTCATGCATTACACTAAACAAACTCACAAACACAGTTCACACCAATTCACATGCAATGTCAGGAAATGCACTTGGACATCTGCAGACAGATGCACATACATTCTCTTACTCACACACTGCAGCCCAAACTCCACACATATGCACACCACACACACACACATACACACACACAGCCATGTGTGTACCCATGCACACTCAGTCCAGACCTGCAGATGCCATCCTCGGCCCCACCACTATAAATGTTCCCTACCTCTACAGGGACCTCAGAGGTGACTAGCTATAAATCCAGAGGCTGGACTAATCTCCACCATGGCCCAAGGGACAGTAAATGGGCAGCAGGGCAGCAGAAGTCTGTTTGTCATTCTCCTGTGTAAGGTGGTTAAGATGATGGGACGCTGCCTGCCAATGGAGCAGTCCACAGACCTGAGACCCCCAAGAAGTGGCGTCTGTCTCCTGGTGGTGGTGGCTCTGGGTACTGCGAATGTGTGCGTGCAGGAGGGAGTCTTTTTGTCCCCAAACTGAACCTCTTCTTTGCTGAACACTGGGCCCTTTTTGGCATGGTCCTCCCCAAACAGGCCTACCTGTCCCCAGGAGCTTGTCTCTCCTTTAAGGCCCCCTCACTGAGACCCACACAACTGTTCCTGCACAACAGGGGGTCCCAACCAGACACCTCAAGGTATGCCCCCAACCTGGAGGATCTTCACACTGCATCCACCCATGCACACAGCTTAAAGACAGCACAGGTACCCCATACCTCCAGCCCCAGAACCCTAAACACATGGGTCACCCCTCCAGGCCTCCAGAGGTAGATGCTCATCCTGGGTGTGCCTGCCTACAGTGTGGCAGCTCCTGTCACCAGGGAGCACCCCTCCAGGAACCATTGGCCCCCACCCAAGTTGGCTGTGCCTTCCCAGGTGTGCGGCCTGCACCTACCTTCTTCCTCAAGGTCAGCAGCAGCTTCAATACTCTACAGCAGCTTCTGCCTTATGCCAGGTCTTCATCTCTAGGGGACAAGCCGGTGGGCATGGGTGACCACATGGTAGGAGCATCCAGGGCTGTCCACTCCCCAGCCCACCTTGACCTTCCTTACCTGAGGGAGCAGCAGCCATGGCTCTCACAGCATCCTCTGAACAGAAAGGGATGGGGGACCCTTGGGAATATGTGCCTGGTAAGGGCAGTGTGTTTGGTGTGCTACCACTCAGGTGGGCATGGGTAGAGCCAGGGACTGCCAAGTTCTGAACTCAGAGCCAGGTGCCTCCCACTACAGTTGGACCATTCACTAGGAGGGCACCATCACCTAAGATCAGCTTGGAAAGTGTTGGGAAATTTTCCTGGAGACCAAAGCCTTCCTCAGGATCTGAGGATCTCCTCACCTGATCCACGCTGCCCTCACATGGACTCATACCAGCATCACAGAGCAATGGTGCAGTAGCTTAACCACAAGAGGCCTCTGCTTCCTGCGGTGTCACTTCAGCGCCCTCTACTGAGGAAGCCGACAGCGTGCACTGTGTAAATGGGAAATGGTGTAAAAGCCAGGCTATGGTGGAGGAGCAAACACTGAAGGAAGGAAGGAAATAAAATCGGAGCCAACATTAATGAACTTGACAACAAACATAACAACACTAAGGACCAATGAAATCGTTGTTTCTTTAAAAAGGTAAACAAGATTGAAAAGCCCCCATGCTAAAATAACCAAGAAAAAAGCAGAGCCCCTTTCCATTCAATTTTCTACCAGTCTTGGGCATTTAGGTGAAGTTCATTGCCAATATTCAAAACAATATGGCCCTCAAATTGGGCCCACTATTTTTGGCAGCTCTTTCATCTTCAGTCTCTTTTGGACACAGAATTGGCACCCGAGTCACATCTTTTTTCTGTCATAAGCATTCCAATTCCTCAGAAGAGCTGTCTGGATAATTGCATACACATATCTGTTCCAAAATGAGATTTGAAGGGACAAAACCAATGTCCTTCAGTGCTCAAGAAAACCTCTTCTAGTGGTAGGCACTTCCCTACCAACTGCAGGAGGAAGTAGAGAGGCATGACCCACAGACCCTTCTGTCTACATCACACCACAGGAACACCAGAGGCTCCCCACTCTCTTGACAAACAGAGAACCGCACTCCTTCACACTGTGGAACTCAATGCCCAGGGTCAGTCCTCACTAGTCACAGCTAGAGATGCAACAAGGAATAGAGGCAATGGAGTGCATCTGGAGTGAAACTCAACACCACACACCAAACCATCCTTAGCCGACTGCACCAGGAGAAGGCAGATGATAAGAATGGATCCAAAACAAATGTGAGACACAACTGGGCATGGCAGTGCCTGCCTTTAATCCCAGAAGATGGGAGGCTGAGGTAGGAGGATTGAAATTTCAAATCCAGCCTCTGTAACATAGTGATGCCCTATTCAAATTAGTGATAGCTTCTCTCAAAATGAAAATGAAAAAAAGAGGCTAGCTCAGTGCTTAAGCTCCTCTGTGTTCCATCCTAGATTAAAAATATATAAATAAAGAAATAAATAGCAGAGACACATCCATCTCAGCGGCAGGGCAAATTTAGCACAAATACAAGAAATTTCACAATACAAGGAAACCTGACACCTCCTACATTCTATAACTTTCTTGGCACTGATGCCAAATATTTGAACTTGCCAGACAAACTATGCAAAACATTAATCTTTTAAAAATATCAATGGAATCTGAGAGAATTCAGCTGAAAGATTGAAGGGGTTTAAGGCAGAACATGAACCCAGAGAGAGAATGTTAGAAAAAGAACCAGACTTAAACAATGAGTCACAATGGCCGCCAGAAGGAACTTTGATTTGAAACCCTCACTGAATTGGACAATTTTTGTTGCTGGACAGGAAAGTGGGCAAAAACATTCAGGCTTTTTGAGATATGATCCTGTCCCCTTCCCTCTACTCTCTGCTCTGTCCTCCTCTCTGTTCTATCTGTTCTCCTGATCCAGTCTTCCTTGCTAGGAAAATCCCAAACTCCTTCCCATTGTTCTTCAACCTCTCTTTCCACATCCTCAGAACCACCCGAGCTGCTCTCAGCCCTACCTTACCTGTCTTCCCCCTCCCAATACACACCAATCTGCTCCTGCCACCCCTCTTACCCCTCCCACCCCTCCTCCTGCCACCACAGCTCCTCCTCCCTCGCTCCATACAACTCCCTCTTCTCCTGCAGCCAAGGCTCCTCTGCCCACCTCTTCTACTGACACAACCTTTCCCCTCCCCCTCCATCTCTCTCACCCCCCTCCTTCCTCCTCTCCTGAAGCCATGATTACCTCCACCCACTCACCCCTCTTTTCTCCTGTCAGTGTCCACACCCACTCCCACCAGACCCTCTTACCAGATAACCCAAAGTTCCTTTGTCCCTTCAGGGAAGTGGCTCATGCTGAAGGGATTGTCCAAGTACATGTCCCATTCTCACTTCAAGATCTTTCCCAGATTGAAGAGCATCTTGGGTCCTTCTCTGCTGACATTTCTACTTATATTTCAAAATGCCAATACCTCTCCCAGACTTATGATCTTATCTGGCATGACATCTCAGTTGTTCTGTCCTCCATCCTTACCCCCATGAGTGAGCCCACATCTAGCAGACTCAGTCAACCTATGATATCAGAAAAAAGCTCAAACAAGCTGAGGAGGGCCCTCAGAACCCTCTCCAATATCTGGTGAAAATGGCCTTTAAAGTTTATAATGTTCAGGAGGAGTCAGCTGAACTAGCTAGGTAGGCTCAATTACAGGAAAAGGTAACACTTCAAACCCAGGCCTTACCAGAGCCCTGAGGCCTACAGCTCAAGCAAGAGCTCCATGGAGGTTCCATCATTCCTCTACACCAGGTACTTGCTTCAAATGTGGATGCAAAGGTCACTGAAATCACCAATGCCCAAAGCCACACCCTCCTTCCAGGCCATGCCCTATCTGTAAGCACACAGAACATTTGAAGAGTGACTGCCCCATGGTTGGCCCTTCCTTGTTGCCTCTACATCGGAGTATGACCAGCTAGGTGGAGCCCAGGATAACAGTTCAGGAAGTGGTTAAGTCCACAACCATCCTTGTGGACACAGGGGCTACCTATTCGGTCTTGCCTGCCCACTCTGGGCCTGTGTATTCTTCCAAGGACTCAGTTATGGAGATTGAAGGCAAACCCTCCTCCCCAAACTGAACTGCTCAGCTGACCTGTGCCCTGAAGGGACACCCTTTCACAAACTCTTTTCTAGTCATTCCATCCTGTCCGATTCCTCTCCTAGGCAGAGATGTTCTCAAATTACTAAGAGCCACGGTCCAAAATACATCCAGAGAATACTACCACCCATGTCCTTCTTCTGCCTCTAATCTTTACCGCTCTAATAACCAGACAGTATGTACTGTGCCATCGTCCCCTGATCTAGTCGATCTCCAGGACTGGGACATCTTCAAGCCGGTCATAGCCTCCCACCACAAGCCAGTACATATTTAGCTGAAACTGCAAACTAAACTTCCTTTATGTCCCCATTTTCCCATCTCCAAAACCTATAGGGAGCAATTTAAACCCATTATAGACTGCTTACTTGCCCAGGGACCCCGCTTTCCTACTGACTCCCCCTGCAACACTCCCATGTTGCCAGGATGCAAACCCTCAGGAGCCTATCACTTAGTCCAGAATCTTCGCCTAATGAATGAGACAGTTATTCCCATCCACCTGGTGGTTCCCAACCCTGACACTCTTCTTTCTCATGTCCCCCCTTTGAGCACTCACTTTATTGTCCTGGATCTTAAAGATGCCTTCTTTATAGTGTCCCTCCATCCTGACTCTTATTAGCTCTTTGCCTTCACATGGGAAGGTATCATCAGCTGACATGGACAGTCCTACCCCAAGGCTTCAGGGATAGTCCCTATCTCTTTGGGCAAGGCTTGGCATGGGATCTAACTGCTTGTGACTTAGGGGGCAGCACACTCTTACAATCTTACAATATGTGAATGACCTTCTATGCGGTTCATCATTCAAGGCTTGTGAACTCACACTGCTCAGCTCCTCAATTTCCTGGGGTCCCTGGACTCTTGGGCCTCTCCAGCCAAAGCCCAGCTTACTACCTCTTCAGTTAACTATTTAGGTGCACTTCTCACTTCAACCTCTAAAAGCCTCACATCAGACAGAATTCAAGCTCTCCATGACCTACAACCACCCAAAACAGTGGAATACATCCTCTCTTTCCTGGGTCTGGCAGACTTTTTCAGGCATTGGGTTCCCCACTTTGCACTTCTTACCAACCCCTTATACAAGGCCACTAAGGAGACCCCTCATTGGACCCTCACCTCCCCTAAGCTAGTAGCCAATTCCTTTCAAAAGCTCAGGAATGCTCTTACATATTCTTACACTCTCTCTCTCTTCCTAACCCTAAACACCCTTTCCACCTCATTATGGATGAAAGACAGGGTATCACCACTGGCCTGCTCACTCAGCCAACTGCACCCTCCTATAAGCCGATGGGATACCTCTTCAAGCAGCTTCACTCTATGGTTCATGATGACTACCGCGAAATGTTATAAAATTTTATGTTCTCCTGAGAAGACAACAAAGAGAGCCTAACTTATTTAAAGTTTAAAAATGTTTTGCCTCTTTCCCTTAAGAGGGAATTAAAGGCTCTCTTACCTTGTCTGTTTCATGTTTCATATATAATGATAAATTACGTTCACTAGTTAATATTAATTTAAAAATTCTGTATAATTTTTCATAAAATAATATTCAAGTAAAAAATTAAGATTAGTTTCAAAATCAAAACATCTTGCCTAAGATTGAACAAGTGGTCACCATACCTAAGTTAAAATTCTTTCATATCATTCCAAGTTAAGACAATTATTCAAGTTTATTTAAAATTAAATTCAGAAGATAGGCTTTTGTTATAAAGATTACTCTATTCCTAAAGTAAACAAAAACACTATATATAAATAAGTAAATGTTTCAAATTATAAAAATTATATTCCTTAATTTATAACTATTATAAAATAGTAAATAAGTAAATGTTTCAAATTATAAAAATTATATTCCTTAACTTATAACTATTATAAAATTAAATCTTTTACTCTTATTAGTTTTATATTGTATTATCCTTACAAGTTTTAAAACTATTATCTCGTAAAAAGTTTCAAGATGGTGATATTAAAAGTCTCACTCCTGCTGAGTGACACATGGAGCTTCACTGGGGTGGATGCCCTGGCCAAATTGAGTGCCCTCACAGGTCTTCAAGGGCTACAGCATGCCAGACTCACCATCCTATGGTGGAGGTGATAGGATGCCCAGTGGCCCCATGGAGTGGAGGCAGGGCCAGCTGAGGCGCAGCTGAGGGCAGCGGAGGACTGTTGGGATCTAGGCAGTGTCAGTCCTATCCTGGGCAGGGGGGCTGAAGGTGTTAAAGCCCAAGTGCATTCTTAGCGCTTTCTCGCGCTTCTTGTTTCTCCACGTGGGCTGATGACCATGGCTCCAAAAGCAGAGATCAGATCTGGGAGCCAGTCTGGGCTCCCAGGGCTCACAGATGGAGTATGGGTGGACATCAAAGTAGAGGTTGGTTTTGAGGATGTGGTGCTGGTTCCCCCAGGAGAGCTTAAGCCTTTCTGTGTGGGCAGGCTTTGGGGGATGGCAGTAACTGTGGCCACACCAGAGGTTGCTTTCCCTGGGGTGTGCCTTGCATTCTGTCCCTTGGTCCCCATGGTGGTGCTCTGGCTAGGGGCACTGGAGGTGTTCTGTTGTAACTGTGCCCCATGTTGCTGCCGGTTGCTTGGGGTACCTCCTCTTTTGGAGGAGATACACAAGGCCTCAAAAGCTACAATGAGTTCAGGGAGCATGTCATGGCTCCCAGATCCTCTCGATGTCATTGGGACCAAAGGGTAACTAGAGGTATCTTTACTGGCTGTACTGCTTGTCCCGCAAGGTGGGCTTAGGTGTTTCTGGGTGGGCAGGCTTTGAGGAATGGCAGTCAGGGTAGGAACATGAGTGTTTCCTTGCCCCTTTGTTCCCTTTTCTGTGTGTTTCCCCAGTGCCACGGTGGTACTGTGGCTAGGGGCACTGGAGGTGTTCTGTACCAACTGTGCCCCATGTTGCTGCCTGTTGCTTGGGGTACCTCCTCTTTGGGAGGAGATACACAAGGCCCCAAAAGCTGTAATGAGTTCAGGGAGCAAGTCTTGGCTCCCTGATCCTCCTGATGTCATTTGGACCAAAGAGAAACTAGAGATACCCTTTGTAGTGCTTGTCTCCTGAGGTGAGTTTTGGTGTTTCTGGGTGAGCAGGCTTTGAGGGATGGCACTCAGGGTAGAAATTCTACTGTTTCCTTGCCCCTTTTTAACCTCTTTTGTGTTTTTCCTGGGTGCCATGGTGGTACTCTGGCTGGGGGCACTGGAGGTTTTCCGTTCCAACCTTGCCCCATGTTGCTGCCTGTTGCTTGGGGATTCTCCTCTTTGGGAGGAGCTACACCAGGCCCCAAAGGCTGACATCATTTCAGGGAGCAAGTCTGGGCTCTCTGATCTCCTTGATGTCACAGGGGCCATAGGGAGACTAGAGATGCCCTTTTCAGTGGTAGTACTTGTCCCCTGAGGTGAGCTTAGGTGTTTCTGGGTGGGCAGGCTTTGAGGGATGGCACTCGGGGTAGGAACTCCACTCTTTCCTTGCTCTTTTTTACCCTCTTTTGTGTGCCCTCTGGGTGCCATGGTGGTGCTCTGGCTAGGGGCACTGGAGAGGTTCGGTTGCAAACTTGCCCCATGTTGCTGCCTGGTGCTTGGGGTTTCTCCTCTTTGGGAGGAGCTACACCAGGCCCCAAAGGCTGACATGAGGTCAGAAAGCAAGTCTGGGCTCTCTGATCTCCTTGATGTCCCAGGGACTGAAGACAAACTATAGGTACCCTTTTCAGTGGTAGTACTTGTCCCCTGAGGTAAGCTTTGATGTTTCTGGGTGGGCAGGCTTTGAGGATTGGCACTCGGGGTAGGAACTCCACTCTTTCCTTGCCCTTTTTTACCCTTTTTTGTGTATGTTCTGGGTGCCATGGTGGTGCTCTGGCTAGGGGCACTGGAGGTGTTCTGTCCCAACACTGCTCCTTGTTGCTGCCTGGTGCTTGGGGTTTCTCCTCTTTGGGAGGAGCTACACCAGGCCCCAAAGGCTGACATGAGGTCAGAAAGCAAGTCTGGGCTCTCTGATCTCCTTGATGTCCCAGGGACTGCAGGGCAACTAGAGATACCCTTCGTAGTACTTGTCCTTTGAGGTGAGCTTTGGTGTTTCTGGATGGGCAGGCTTTGAGGATTGGCACTCGGGGTAGGAACTCCTCTCTTTCCTTGCCCTTTTTTACCCTCTTTTGGGTGTTTTCTGGGTGCCATGGTGGTGCTCTGGCTAGGGGCACTGGAGGTGTCATTTCCCAAACTTGCCCCACGGTGCTCTCTAGTTTTGGGGGTTTCTCTACTTTCTGAGCCTGATATTTGCTTGCGTGATGTCCGACCCAAGGACAAGTCTCTCCTCCCATCTGCCTTTGAGGTCACTGAATGTGTCTGGGTGCTGCCACGAGGACCCACAGTGGAGTTTCTATGCTGGTCAGACCCAAGGGCTGAGTAGTTTAGGCTGCCCACGGTTGTTGGGCCCACAGTCAAGGGTGGCATCGGAGCTGCCCCTGGACCTGGAGCTCCTACGTGTCCATGCTGACGACAGCTGACAAAGCTAGGGGCTCCAGGCTTCATCCCACCAGGAACCCCAGAACTGGGTGGGACGGTGGCTCCAGGGGTGAGAGGCTGCTTCCCCTGCAGAATGTGTCCTCGCACCCTTGGAGCTGGAGAGCTGGAGCTTGCTGCAGGTGAGGGCCTGTGAATACAGTAGGGCTTTGGGCCCTGGTGAGAGCGCCGGAAGCTCCTACCCAAGGTGGAGGGAGGCCCCAGATGTGGGGGCTGTGGAGGCAGAGTGGCGTTGAAGGGTGTGACCCCAAAGGGGGCCACTGGCTGTGCAGCCAAGCCTGCCAATGTGCTGAGAGAGGGCCTGGGAGGAAGGGCCAAAGCAGCAATTGGCAGGCTGGGGGAGAGCGGTCCTGTGAGATTGGTGATGGGAGGATGGCTCTGGGAAGAGACAGCAGAGCTGACCCACACTGGGGTGTGGGCCACCATGGTTGTGCTGCTGGGGGGATGGGGAAAGGTCTGGCTGAGGCCCACTGATGCCAGAGGCCTGGCCCCTCCCGGTGGAGAGGGGACCCCCCCATGGGCTTGTGGGGCCATGGCACAGCTGTTCCCAATGGCCTGGGTCTCACCCATCAGAAGGCCGTTGATGCGCTGCAGAGCTTTCTTCTTCTCCCTGTCTAGGTCCTCAGCCGTCACTGCACAGGCCAGTAACAGAGGTGGTGGCAGCTTCAGAGGCTCCCCTCGGCGGCATTGCAGGAGAGGAAACTTGCGTTTCCGTGGCCTACTGGTGTCTCCCGTGGGTGAGGACTTCTTCTTGGGAAATGGGTGTCCCGCCCTGCCTTCTGCCACCTTCTCACCCTGGGCCTTCTTTGGGGGAATCCCTGGGGATGAAGAACATCCCAGGGGCGGCTCCCCATTGGATGGGTCTGGAGCCCTCCTCTTCAGGGCTTGGAGACCTTGCGTGGAGCTGTAGGAGCTGCTGATGGGGTTTCTTTTGGGGCAGGAGCTCATGCAGATGGCCCGGGAGCTCTCAGCTCTGTCTCGGGAGCTCTGGGTGCAGCGGTTACTCCACAGAGGCCCAGGCCTGGGCACAAAGGCAGCCACACAGCTATGGGTCCCCAGGGGCCTAAAAGCAGATGCTCTTCCAGTGACCTGAGGGGGCCCCTTCGGATGGTCTCTGTCTACAGGATGCTCTGCTTGCTCAGCCACCACTTGGCCACTGTCTCCAGGGGCTGTGATCACAGTCCTCCCTGGGCAAGGTTCTTGGGCTGCTGGAAGCTGGCATGGAGCCACTTCCTGCCCCTGCACCCTACAAGGCGGCTGTCTGAGTCTGCAGCCTGGGATGCAGGAATTCATGAAAGCTGCAGTTGACAGCAGCCTCCTCCTCAGGAGACCTGGCATGCGGAGGGAGGAGGCAATAGCCAAGTCTCCCAGAAAAGATCGCAGGGTCCGCAGGACCCTGGAAAAGCACCTAGCAGGCACATTGCGCAACCGCTGAGGAGCAGTTGCAGGATGGCGGCAAGATGACCTGCGAGTGCTGCCACCAGCCCAGGAAGCCCTTAGTAGCCAACGAGTATAGGGATGTCGACGTCGGCGCGGCCCATGACCCGGCTCCTGGTGGGACCCTTCTGGCATGTCTCTGCCCCTCAGCGCCTGGGGCAGCGGTGAGGGACAATACTTGCTGTGAGAAGTCTCCACGGCAGTCTCAGCGAAGGCGCTAGTGGGTAATTGTAGCCTTGATCTCAAGAAGGCCTTCTTCCGTTGCTCACGCAGCTTCAGGTGAAACAGCTGTCAGACCTGTTGCCAGGACGCAGCTGAGGAAGGAATGAGTGTAGAACGTGAGGAAAACCGTTAATACTGGACAAGAGGCAGGCTTGCGCCAGGAACGGTCGCACGCGTGCAAATTCCGCGTGCATGCAAATTTCGCGTGCATGCAAATTCCGCGTGCATGCAAATTCCGCGTGCATGTGCAAAGTCTGCATGCACGTGCAAAGTCTGCATGCACGTACAAAGTCCACGTCCTTGCACCAGATGCGGAAGAAATCTGTCAGTGGCCCACCAGAGCTCAGGATCAGCTGTGCACTGACTCCGCCTACTTGACCCCAGCTCAGGCTCCGACCTGATCAGCCAGGTCCTGCTGCGCAGAAGCCTGGGCAAGGGTAAGCACAGTTCCATCCCACCACCAGGGGACCCCCGTGCGGGTCAGGCCCAGGCCTGATCCGCCCTGCTGAACTACAGGCCAGCTTGGGCAGAGGGTAGTCACAGGGCCATCCCGCCTCAGGCTGAACCCTGCTGGAACTCCGACACCGCCCAGAAATGACTCCGCCCCGTGTCAGTGGCCCACCAGAGCTCAGGATCAGCTGTGCACTGACTCCGCCTACTTGACCCCAGCTCAGGCTCCGACCTGATCAGCCAGGTCCTGCTGCGCAGAAGCCTGGGCAAGGGTAAGCACACTTCCATCCCACCACCAGGGGACCCCCGTGCGGGTCAGGCCCAGGCCTGATCCGCCCTGCTGAACTACAGGCCAGCTTGGGCAGAGGGTAGTCACAGGGCCATCCCGCATCAGGCTGACCCCTGCTGGAACTCCGACTCCGCCCAGGAATGACTCCGCCCCCTGTCAGTGGCCCACCAGAGCTCAGGATCAGCTGTGCACTGACTCCGCCTACTTGACCCCAGCTCAGGCTCCTACCTGATCAGCCAGGTCCTGCTGCGCAGAAGCCTGGGCAAGGGTAAGCACAGTTCCATCCCACCACCAGGGGACCCCCGTGTGGGTCAGGCCCAGGCCTGATCCGCCCTGCTGAACTACAGGCCAGCTTGGGCAGAGGGTAGTCACAGGGCCATCCTGCCTCAGGCTGACCCCTGCTGGAACTCCGACTCCGCCCAGGAATGACTCCGCCCCCTGTCAGTGGCCCACCAGAGCTCAGGATCAGCTGTGCACTGACTCCGCCTACTGGACCCCAGCTCAGGCTCCGACCTGATCAGCCAGGTCCTGCTGCGCAGAAGCCTGGGCAAGGGTAAGCACAGTTCCATCCCACCACCAGGGGACCCCCGTACGGGTCAGGCCCAGGCCTGATCCGCCCTGCTGAACTACAGGCCAGCTTGGGCAGAGGGTAGTCACAGGGCCATCCTGCCTCAGGCTGACCCCTGCTGGAACTCCGACTCCGCCCAGGAATGACTCCGCCCCCTGTCAGTGGCCCACCAGAGCTCAGGATCAGCTGTGCACTGACTCCGCCTACTTGACCCCAGCTCAGGCTCTGACCTGATCAGCCAGGTCCTGCTGCGCAGAGGCCTGGGCAAGGGTAAGCACACTTCCATCCCACCACCAGGGGACCCCCGTGCGGGTCAGGCCCAGGCCTGATCCGCCCTGCTGAACTACAGGCCAGCTTGGGCAGAGGGTAGTCACAGGGCCATCCCGCCTCAGGCTGACCCCTGCTGGAACTCCGACTCCGCCCAGGAATGACTCCGCCCCCTGTCAGTGGCCCACCAGAGCTCAGGATCAGCTGTGCACTGACTCCGCCTACTTGACCCCAGCTCAGGCTCCGACCTGATCAGCCAGGTCCTGCTGCGCAGAAGCCTGGGCAAGGGTAAGCACACTTCCATCCCACCACCAGGGGACCCCCGTGCGGGTCAGGCCCAGGCCTGATCCGCCCTGCTGAACTACAGGCCAGCTTGGGCAGAGGGTAGTCACAGGGCCATCGGGCCTCAGGCTGGCCCCTGCTGGAACTCCGACTCCGCCCAGGAATGACTCCGCCCCCTGTCAGTGGCCCACCAGAGCTCAGGATCAGCTGTGCACTGACTCCGCCTACTTGACCCCAGCTCAGGCTCCGACCTGATCAGCCAGGTCCTGCTGCGCAGAAGCCTGGGCAAGGGTAAGCACAGTTCCATCCCACCACCAGGGGACCCCCCTGCGGGTCAGGCCCAGGCCTGATCCGCCCTGCTGAACTACAGGCCAGCTTGGGCAGAGGGTAGTCACAGGGCCATCCCGCCTCAGGCTGACGCCTGCTGGAACTCCGACTCCGCCCAGGAATGACTCCGCCCCCTGTCAGTGGCCCACCAGAGCTCAGGATCAGCTGTGCACTGACTCCGCCTACTTGACCCCAGCTCAGGCTCCAACCTGATCAGCCAGGTCCTGCTGCGCAGAAGCCTGGGCAAGGGTAAGCACAGTTCCATCCCACCACCAGGGGACCCCCGTGCGGGTCAGGCCCAGGCCTGATCCGCCCTGCTGAACTACAGGCCAGCTTGGGCAGAGGGTAGTCACAGGGCCATCCCGCCTCAGGCTGACCCCTGCTGGAACTCCGACTCCGCCCAGGAATGACTCCGCCCCCTGTCAGTGGCCCACCAGAGCTCAGGATCAGCTGTGCACTGACTCCGCCTACTTGACCCCAGCTCAGGCTCCGACCTGATCAGCCAGGTCCTGCTGCGCAGAAGCCTGGGCAAGGGTAAGCACACTTCCATCCCACCACCAGGGGACCCCCGTGTGGGTCAGGCCCAGGCCTGATCCGCCCTGCTGAACTACAGGCCAGCTTGGGCAGAGGGTAGTCACAGGGCCATCCCGCCTCAGGCTGACGCCTGCTGGAACTCCGACTCCGCCCAGGAATGACTCCGCCCCCTGTCAGTGGCCCACCAGAGCTCAGGATCAGCTGTGCACTGACTCCGCCTACTTGACCCCAGCTCAGGCTCTGACCTGATCAGCCAGGTCCTGCTGCGCAGAAGCCTGGGCAAGGGTAAGCACAGTTCCATCCCACCACCAGGGGACCCCCGTGCGGGTCAGGCCCAGGCCTGATCCGCCCTGCTGAACTACAGGCCAGCTTGGGCAGAGGTAGTCACAGGGCCATCCCGCCTCAGGCTGACCCCTGCTGGAACTCCGACTCCGCCCAGGAATGACTCCGCCCCCTGTCAGTGGCCCACCAGAGCTCAGGATCAGCTGTGCACTGACTCCGCCTACTTGACCCCAGCTCAGGCTCTGACCTGATCAGCCAGGTCCTGCTGCCCAGAAGCCTGGGCAAGGGTAAGCACAGTTCCATCCCACCACCAGGGGACCCCGTGCGGGTCAGGCCCAGGCCTGATCCGCCCTGCTGAACTACAGGCCAGCTTGGGCAGAGGGTAGTCACAGGGCCATCCCGCCTCAGGCTGGCCCCTGCTGGAACTCCGACTCCGCCCAGGAATGACTCCGCCCCCTGTCAGTGGCCCACCAGAGCTCAGGATCAGCTGTGCACTGACTCCGCCTACTTGACCCCAGCTCAGGCTCCTACCTGATCAGCCAGGTCCTGCTGCACAGAAGACTGGGCAAGGGTAAGCACAGTTCCATCCCACCACCAGGGGACCCCCGTGCGGGTCAGGCCCAGGCCTGATCCGCCCTGCTGAACTACAGGCCAGCTTGGGCAGAGGGTAGTCACAGGGCCATCCCGCCTCAGGCTGAAGCCTGCTGGAACTCCGACTCCGCCCAGGAATGACTCCGCCCCCTGTCAGTGGCCCACCAGAGCTCAGGATCAGCTGTGCACTGACTCCGCCTACTTGACCCCAGCTCAGGCTCCAACCTGATCAGCCAGGTCCTGCTGCGCAGAAGCCTGGGCAAGGGTAAGCACAGTTCCATCCCACCACCAGGGGACCCCCGTGCGGGTCAGGCCCAGGCCTGATCCGCCCTGCTGAACTACAGGCCAGCTTGGGCAGAGGGTAGTCACAGGGCCATCCCGCCTCAGGCTGACCCCTGCTGGAACTCCGACTCCGCCCAGGAATGACTCCGCCCCCTGTCAGTGGCCCACCAGAGCTCAGGATCAGCTGTGCACTGACTCCGCCTACTTGACCCCAGCTCAGGCTCCGACCTGATCAGCCAGGTCCTGCTGCGCAGAAGCCTGGGCAAGGGTAAGCACAGTTCCATCCCACCACCAGGGGACCCCCGTGCGGGTCAGGCCCAGGCCTGATCCGCCCTGCTGAACTACAGGCCAGCTTGGGCAGAGGGTAGTCACAGGGCCATCCCGCCTCAGGCTGACCCCTGCTGGAACTCCGACTCCGCCCAGGAATGACTCCGCCCCCTGTCAGTGGCCCACCAGAGCTCAGGATCAGCTGTGCACTGACTCCGCCTACTTGACCCCAGCTCAGGCTCCAGACCTGATCAGCCAGGTCCTGCTGTGCAGAAGCCTGGGCAAGGGTAAGCACACTTCCATCCCACCACCAGGGGACCCCCGTGCGGGTCAGGCCCAGGCCTGATCCGCCCTGCTGAACTACAGGCCAGCTTGGGCAGAGGGTAGTCACAGGGCCATCCTGCCTCAGGCTGACCCCTGCTGGAACTCCGACTCCGCCCAGGAATGACTCCGCCCCCTGTCAGTGGCCCACCAGAGCTCAGGATCAGCTGTGCACTGACTCCGCCTACTGGACCCCAGCTCAGGCTCCGACCTGATCAGCCAGGTCCTGCTGCACAGAAGCCTGGGCAAGGGTAAGCACAGTTCCATCGCACCACCAGGGGACCCCCGTGCGGGTCAGGCCCAGGCCTGATCCGCCCTGCTGAACTACAGGCCAGCTTGGGCAGAGGGTAGTCACAGGGCCATCGGGCCTCAGGCTGGCCCCTGCTGGAACTCCGACTCCGCCCAGGAATGACTCCGCCCCCTGTCAGTGGCCCACCAGAGCTCAGGATCAGCTGTGCACTGACTCCGCCTACTTGACCCCAGCTCAGGCTCCGACCTGATCAGCCAGGTCCTGCTGCGCAGAAGCCTGGGCAAGGGTAAGCACAGTTCCATCCCACCACCAGGGGACCCCCGTGCGGGTCAGGCCCAGGCCTGATCCGCCCTGCTGAACTACAGGCCAGCTTGGGCAGAGGGTAGTCACAGGGCCATCCCGCCTCAGGCTGACCCCTGCTGGAACTCCGACTCCGCCCAGGAATGACTCCGCCCCCTGTCAGTGGCCCACCAGAGCTCAGGATCAGCTGTGCACTGACTCCGCCTACTTGACCCCAGCTCAGGCTCCGACCTGATCAGCCAGGTCCTGCTGCGCAGAAGCCTGGGCAAGGGTAAGCACACTTCCATCCCACCACCAGGGGACCCCCGTGCGGGTCAGGCCCAGGCCTGATCCGCCCTGCTGAACTACAGGCCAGCTTGGGCAGAGGGTAGTCACAGGGCCATCGGGCCTCAGGCTGGCCCCTGCTGGAACTCCGACTCCGCCCAGGAATGACTCCGCCCCCTGTCAGTGGCCCACCAGAGCTCAGGATCAGCTGTGCACTGACTCCGCCTACTTGACCCCAGCTCAGGCTCCGACCTGATCAGCCAGGTCCTGCTGCGCAGAAGCCTGGGCAAGGGTAAGCACAGTTCCATCCCACCACCAGGGGACCCCCCTGCGGGTCAGGCCCAGGCCTGATCCGCCCTGCTGAACTACAGGCCAGCTTGGGCAGAGGGTAGTCACAGGGCCATCCCGCCTCAGGCTGACGCCTGCTGGAACTCCGACTCCGCCCAGGAATGACTCCGCCCCCTGTCAGTGGCCCACCAGAGCTCAGGATCAGCTGTGCACTGACTCCGCCTACTTGACCCCAGCTCAGGCTCCAACCTGATCAGCCAGGTCCTGCTGCGCAGAAGCCTGGGCAAGGGTAAGCACAGTTCCATCCCACCACCAGGGGACCCCCGTGCGGGTCAGGCCCAGGCCTGATCCGCCCTGCTGAACTACAGGCCAGCTTGGGCAGAGGGTAGTCACAGGGCCATCCCGCCTCAGGCTGACCCCTGCTGGAACTCCGACTCCGCCCAGGAATGACTCCGCCCCCTGTCAGTGGCCCACCAGAGCTCAGGATCAGCTGTGCACTGACTCCGCCTACTTGACCCCAGCTCAGGCTCCGACCTGATCAGCCAGGTCCTGCTGCGCAGAAGCCTGGGCAAGGGTAAGCACACTTCCATCCCACCACCAGGGGACCCCCGTGTGGGTCAGGCCCAGGCCTGATCCGCCCTGCTGAACTACAGGCCAGCTTGGGCAGAGGGTAGTCACAGGGCCATCCCGCCTCAGGCTGACGCCTGCTGGAACTCCGACTCCGCCCAGGAATGACTCCGCCCCCTGTCAGTGGCCCACCAGAGCTCAGGATCAGCTGTGCACTGACTCCGCCTACTTGACCCCAGCTCAGGCTCTGACCTGATCAGCCAGGTCCTGCTGCGCAGAAGCCTGGGCAAGGGTAAGCACAGTTCCATCCCACCACCAGGGGACCCCCGTGCGGGTCAGGCCCAGGCCTGATCCGCCCTGCTGAACTACAGGCCAGCTTGGGCAGAGGTAGTCACAGGGCCATCCCGCCTCAGGCTGACCCCTGCTGGAACTCCGACTCCGCCCAGGAATGACTCCGCCCCCTGTCAGTGGCCCACCAGAGCTCAGGATCAGCTGTGCACTGACTCCGCCTACTTGACCCCAGCTCAGGCTCTGACCTGATCAGCCAGGTCCTGCTGCCCAGAAGCCTGGGCAAGGGTAAGCACAGTTCCATCCCACCACCAGGGGACCCCGTGCGGGTCAGGCCCAGGCCTGATCCGCCCTGCTGAACTACAGGCCAGCTTGGGCAGAGGGTAGTCACAGGGCCATCCCGCCTCAGGCTGGCCCCTGCTGGAACTCCGACTCCGCCCAGGAATGACTCCGCCCCCTGTCAGTGGCCCACCAGAGCTCAGGATCAGCTGTGCACTGACTCCGCCTACTTGACCCCAGCTCAGGCTCCTACCTGATCAGCCAGGTCCTGCTGCACAGAAGACTGGGCAAGGGTAAGCACAGTTCCATCCCACCACCAGGGGACCCCCGTGCGGGTCAGGCCCAGGCCTGATCCGCCCTGCTGAACTACAGGCCAGCTTGGGCAGAGGGTAGTCACAGGGCCATCCCGCCTCAGGCTGAAGCCTGCTGGAACTCCGACTCCGCCCAGGAATGACTCCGCCCCCTGTCAGTGGCCCACCAGAGCTCAGGATCAGCTGTGCACTGACTCCGCCTACTTGACCCCAGCTCAGGCTCCAACCTGATCAGCCAGGTCCTGCTGCGCAGAAGCCTGGGCAAGGGTAAGCACAGTTCCATCCCACCACCAGGGGACCCCCGTGCGGGTCAGGCCCAGGCCTGATCCGCCCTGCTGAACTACAGGCCAGCTTGGGCAGAGGGTAGTCACAGGGCCATCCCGCCTCAGGCTGACCCCTGCTGGAACTCCGACTCCGCACAGGAATGACTCCGCCCCCTGTCAGTGGCCCACCAGAGCTCAGGATCAGCTGTGCACTGACTCCGCCTACTTGACCCCAGCTCAGGCTCCGACCTGATCAGCCAGGTCCTGCTGCACAGAAGCCTGGGCAAGGGTAAGCACAGTTCCATCCCACCACCAGGGGACCCCCGTGCGGGTCAGGCCCAGGCCTGATCCGCCCTGCTGAACTACAGGCCAGCTTGGGCAGAGGGTAGTCACAGGGCCATCCCGCCTCAGGCTGACCCCTGCTGGAACTCCGACTCCGCCCAGGAATGACTCCGCCCCCTGTCAGTGGCCCACCAGAGCTCAGGATCAGCTGTGCACTGACTCCGCCTACTTGACCCCAGCTCAGGCTCCAGACCTGATCAGCCAGGTCCTGCTGTGCAGAAGCCTGGGCAAGGGTAAGCACACTTCCATCCCACCACCAGGGGACCCCCGTGCGGGTCAGGCCCAGGCCTGATCCGCCCTGCTGAACTACAGGCCAGCTTGGGCAGAGGGTAGTCACAGGGCCATCCCGCCTCAGGCTGACCCCTGCTGGAACTCCGACTCCGCCCAGGAATGACTCCGCCCCCTGTCAGTGGCCCACCAGAGCTCAGGATCAGCTGTGCACTGACTCCGCCTACTTGACCCCAGCTCAGGCTCCGACCTGATCAGCCAGGTCCTGCTGCACAGAAGCCTGGGCAAGGGTAAGCACACTTCCATCGCACCACCAGGGGACCCCCGTGCGGGTCAGGCCCAGGCCTGATCCGCCCTGCTGAACTACAGGCCAGCTTGGGCAGAGGGTAGTCACAGGGCCATCGGGCCTCAGGCTGGCCCCTGCTGGAACTCCGACTCCGCCCAGGAATGACTCCGCCCCCTGTCAGTGGCCCACCAGAGCTCAGGATCAGCTGTGCACTGACTCCGCCTACTTGACCCCAGCTCAGGCTCCGACCTGATCAGCCAGGTCCTGCTGCGCAGAAGCCTGGGCAAGGGTAAGCACAGTTCCATCCCACCACCAGGGGACCCCCGTGCGGGTCAGGCCCAGGCCTGATCCGCCCTGCTGAACTACAGGCCAGCTTGGGCAGAGGGTAGTCACAGGGCCATCCCGCCTCAGGCTGACCCCTGCTGGAACTCCGACTCCGCCCAGGAATGACTCCGCCCCCTGTCAGTGGCCCACCAGAGCTCAGGATCAGCTGTGCACTGACTCCGCCTACTTGACCCCAGCTCAGGCTCCGGACCTGATCAGCCAGGTCCTGCTGCGCAGAAGCCTGGGCAAGGGTAAGCACACTTCCATCCCACCACCAGGGGACCCCCGTGCGGGTCAGGCCCAGGCCTGATCCGCCCTGCTGAACTACAGGCCAGCTTGGGCAGAGGGTAGTCACAGGGCCATCCCGCCTCAGGCTGACCCCTGCTGGAACTCCGACTCCGCCCAGGAATGACTCCGCCCCCTGTCAGTGGCCCACCAGAGCTCAGGATCAGCTGTGCACTGACTCCGCCTACTTGACCCCAGCTCAGGCTCCGACCTGATCAGCCAGGTCCTGCTGCGCAGAAGCCTGGGCAAGGGTAAGCACAGTTCCATCCCACCACCAGGGGACCCCCCTGCGGGTCAGGCCCAGGCCTGATCCGCCCTGCTGAACTACAGGCCAGCTTGGGCAGAGGGTAGTCACAGGGCCATCCCGCCTCAGGCTGACCCCTGCTGGAACTCCGACTCCGCCCAGGAATGACTCCGCCCCCTGTCAGTGGCCCACCAGAGCTCAGGATCAGCTGTGCACTGACTCCGCCTACTTGACCCCAGCTCAGGCTCCAACCTGATCAGCCAGGTCCTGCTGCACAGAAGCCTGGGCAAGGGTAAGCACAGTTACATCCCACCACCAGGGGACCCCCGTGCGGGTCAGGCCCAGGCCTGATCCGCCCTGCTGAACTACAGGCCAGCTTGGGCAGAGGGTAGTCACAGGGCCATCCCGCCTCAGGCTGACCCCTGCTGGAACTCCGACTCCGCCCAGGAATGACTCCGCCCCCTGTCAGTGGCCCACCAGAGCTCAGGATCAGCTGTGCACTGACTCCGCCTACTTGACCCCAGCTCAGGCTCCGACCTGATCAGCCAGGTCCTGCTGCGCAGAAGCCTGGGCAAGGGTAAGCACACTTCCATCCCACCACCAGGGGACCCCCGTGTGGGTCAGGCCCAGGCCTGATCCGCCCTGCTGAACTACAGGCCAGCTTGGGCAGAGGGTAGTCACAGGGCCATCCCGCCTCAGGCTGACGCCTGCTGGAACTCCGACTCCGCCCAGGAATGACTCCGCCCCCTGTCAGTGGCCCACCAGAGCTCAGGATCAGCTGTGCACTGACTCCGCCTACTTGACCCCAGCTCAGGCTCCGACCTGATCAGCCAGGTCCTGCTGCGCAGAAGCCTGGGCAAGGGTAAGCACACTTCCATCCCACCACCAGGGGACCCCCGTGCGGGTCAGGCCCAGGCCTGATCCGCCCTGCTGAACTACAGGCCAGCTTGGGCAGAGGGTAGTCACAGGGCCATCCCGCCTCAGGCTGACCCCTGCTGGAACTCCGACTCCGCCCAGGAATGACTCCGCCCCCTGTCAGTGGCCCACCAGAGCTCAGGATCAGCTGTGCACTGACTCCGCCTACTTGACCCCAGCTCAGGCTCTGACCTGATCAGCCAGGTCCTGCTGCGCAGAAGCCTGGGCAAGGGTAAGCACAGTTCCATCCCACCACCAGGGGACCCCCGTGCGGGTCAGGCCCAGGCCTGATCCGCCCTGCTGAACTACAGGCCAGCTTGGGCAGAGGTAGTCACAGGGCCATCCCGCCTCAGGCTGACCCCTGCTGGAACTCCGACTCCGCCCAGGAATGACTCCGCCCCCTGTCAGTGGCCCACCAGAGCTCAGGATCAGCTGTGCACTGACTCCGCCTACTTGACCCCAGCTCAGACTCCGACCTGATCAGTCAGGTCCTGCTGCCCAGAAGCCTGGGCAAGGGTAAGCACAGTTCCATCCCACCACCAGGGGACCCCGTGCGGGTCAGGCCCAGGCCTGATCCGCCCTGCTGAACTACAGGCCAGCTTGGGCAGAGGGTAGTCACAGGGCCATCCCGCCTCAGGCTGGCCCCTGCTGGAACTCCGACTCCGCCCAGGAATGACTCCGCCCCCTGTCAGTGGCCCACCAGAGCTCAGGATCAGCTGTGCACTGACTCCGCCTACTTGACCCCAGCTCAGGCTCCTACCTGATCAGCCAGGTCCTGCTGCACAGAAGACTGGGCAAGGGTAAGCACAGTTCCATCCCACCACCAGGGGACCCCCGTGCGGGTCAGGCCCAGGCCTGATCCGCCCTGCTGAACTACAGGCCAGCTTGGGCAGAGGGTAGTCACAGGGCCATCCCGCCTCAGGCTGAAGCCTGCTGGAACTCCGACTCCGCCCAGGAATGACTCCGCCCCCTGTCAGTGGCCCACCAGAGCTCAGGATCAGCTGTGCACTGACTCCGCCTACTTGACCCCAGCTCAGGCTCCAACCTGATCAGCCAGGTCCTGCTGCGCAGAAGCCTGGGCAAGGGTAAGCACAGTTCCATCCCACCACCAGGGGACCCCCGTGCGGGTCAGGCCCAGGCCTGTTCCGCCCTGCTGAACTACAGGCCAGCTTGGGCAGAGGGTAGTCACAGGGCCATCCCGCCTCAGGCTGACCCCTGCTGGAACTCCGACTCCGCCCAGGAATGACTCCGCCCCCTGTCAGTGGCCCACCAGAGCTCAGGATCAGCTGTGCACTGACTCCGCCTACTTGACCCCAGCTCAGGCTCCGACCTGATCAGCCAGGTCCTGCTGCGCAGAAGCCTGGGCAAGGGTAAGCACAGTTCCATCCCACCACCAGGGGACCCCCGTGCGGGTCAGGCCCAGGCCTGATCCGCCCTGCTGAACTACAGGCCAGCTTGGGCAGAGGGTAGTCACAGGGCCATCCCGCCTCAGGCTGACCCCTGCTGGAACTCCGACTCCGCCCAGGAATGACTCCGCCCCCTGTCAGTGGCCCACCAGAGCTCAGGATCAGCTGTGCACTGACTCCGCCTACTTGACCCCAGCTCAGGCTCCGGACCTGATCAGCCAGGTCCTGCTGCGCAGAAGCCTGGGCAAGGGTAAGCACACTTCCATCCCACCACCAGGGGACCCCCGTGCGGGTCAGGCCCAGGCCTGATCCGCCCTGCTGAACTACAGGCCAGCTTGGGCAGAGGGTAGTCACAGGGCCATCCCGCCTCAGGCTGACCCCTGCTGGAACTCCGACTCCGCCCAGGAATGACTCCGCCCCCTGTCAGTGGCCCACCAGAGCTCAGGATCAGCTGTGCACTGACTCCGCCTACTTGACCCCAGCTCAGGCTCCGACCTGATCAGCCAGGTCCTGCTGCGCAGAAGCCTGGGCAAGGGTAAGCACACTTCCATCCCACCACGAGGGGACCCCCGTGCGGGTCAGGCCCAGGCCTGATCCGCCCTGCTGAACTACAGGCCAGCTTGGGCAGAGGGTAGTCACAGGGCCATCCCGCCTCAGGCTGACCCCTGCTGGAACTCCGACTCCGCCCAGGAATGACTCCGCCCCCTGTCAGTGGCCCACCAGAGCTCAGGATCAGCTGTGCACTGACTCCGCCTACTTGACCCCAGCTCAGGCTCCGACCTGATCAGCCAGGTCCTGCTGCGCAGAAGCCTGGGCAAGGGTAAGCACACTTCCATCCCACCACCAGGGGACCCCCGTGCGGGTCAGGCCCAGGCCTGATCCGCCCTGCTGAACTACAGGCCAGCTTGGGCAGAGGGTAGTCACAGGGCCATCCCGCCTCAGGCTGACCCCTGCTGGAACTCCGACTCCGCCCAGGAATGACTCCGCCCCCTGTCAGTGGCCCACCAGAGCTCAGGATCAGCTGTGCACTGACTCCGCCTACTTGACCCCAGCTCAGGCTCCGACCTGATCAGCCAGGTCCTGCTGCGCAGAAGCCTGGGCAAGGGTAAGCACAGTTCCATCCCACCACCAGGGGACCCCCCTGCGGGTCAGGCCCAGGCCTGATCCGCCCTGCTGAACTACAGGCCAGCTTGGGCAGAGGGTAGTCACAGGGCCATCCCGCCTCAGGCTGACCCCTGCTGGAACTCCGACTCCGCCCAGGAATGACTCCGCCCCCTGTCAGTGGCCCACCAGAGCTCAGGATCAGCTGTGCACTGACTCCGCCTACTTGACCCCAGCTCAGGCTCCAACCTGATCAGCCAGGTCCTGCTGCACAGAAGCCTGGGCAAGGGTAAGCACACTTCCATCCCACCACCAGGGGACCCCCGTGTGGGTCAGGCCCAGGCCTGATCCGCCCTGCTGAACTACAGGCCAGCTTGGGCAGAGGGTAGTCACAGGGCCATCCCGCCTCAGGCTGACCCCTGCTGGAACTCCGACTCCGCCCAGGAATGACTCCGCCCCCTGTCAGTGGCCCACCAGAGCTCAGGATCAGCTGTGCACTGACTCCGCCTACTTGACCCCAGCTCAGGCTCCGACCTGATCAGCCAGGTCCTGCTGCGCAGAAGCCTGGGCAAGGGTAAGCACACTTCCATCCCACCACCAGGGGACCCCCGTGTGGGTCAGGCCCAGGCCTGATCCGCCCTGCTGAACTACAGGCCAGCTTGGGCAGAGGGTAGTCACAGGGCCATCCCGCCTCAGGCTGACGCCTGCTGGAACTCCGACTCCGCCCAGGAATGACTCCGCCCCCTGTCAGTGGCCCACCAGAGCTCAGGATCAGCTGTGCACTGACTCCGCCTACTTGACCCCAGCTCAGGCTCCGACCTGATCAGCCAGGTCCTGCTGCGCAGAAGCCTGGGCAAGGGTAAGCACACTTCCATCCCACCACCAGGGGACCCCCGTGCGGGTCAGGCCCAGGCCTGATCCGCCCTGCTGAACTACAGGCCAGCTTGGGCAGAGGGTAGTCACAGGGCCATCCCGCCTCAGGCTGACCCCTGCTGGAACTCCGACTCCGCCCAGGAATGACTCCGCCCCCTGTCAGTGGCCCACCAGAGCTCAGGATCAGCTGTGCACTGACTCCGCCTACTTGACCCCAGCTCAGGCTCTGACCTGATCAGCCAGGTCCTGCTGCCCAGAAGCCTGGGCAAGGGTAAGCACAGTTCCATCCCACCACCAGGGGACCCCCGTGCGGGTCAGGCCCAGGCCTGATCCGCCCTGCTGAACTACAGGCCAGCTTGGGCAGAGGTAGTCACAGGGCCATCCCGCCTCAGGCTGACCCCTGCTGGAACTCCGACTCCGCCCAGGAATAACTCCGCCCCCTGTCAGTGGCCCACCAGAGCTCAGGATCAGCTGTGCACTGACTCCGCCTACTTGACCCCAGCTCAGACTCCGACCTGATCAGCCAGGTCCTGCTGCCCAGAAGCCTGGGCAAGGGTAAGCACAGTTCCATCCCACCACCAGGGGACCCCGTGCGGGTCAGGCCCAGGCCTGATCCGCCCTGCTGAACTACAGGCCAGCTTGGGCAGAGGGTAGTCACAGGGCCATCCCGCCTCAGGCTGGCCCCTGCTGGAACTCCGACTCCGCCCAGGAATGACTCCGCCCCCTGTCAGTGGCCCACCAGAGCTCAGGATCAGCTGTGCACTGACTCCGCCTACTTGACCCCAGCTCAGGCTCCGACCTGATCAGCCAGGTCCTGCTGCCCAGAAGCCTGGGCAAGGGTAAGCACAGTTCCATCCCACCACCAGGGGACCCCCGTGCGGGTCAGGCCCAGGCCTGATCCGCCCTGCTGAACTACAGGCCAGCTTGGGCAGAGGGTAGTCACAGGGCCATCCCGCCTCAGGCTGACCCCTGCTGGAACTCCGACTCCGCCCAGGAATGACTCCGCCCCCTGTCAGTGGCCCACCAGAGCTCAGGATCAGCTGTGCACTGACTCCGCCTACTTGACCCCAGCTCAGGCTCCTACCTGATCAGCCAGGTCCTGCTGCTCAGAAACCTGGGCAAGGGTAAGCACAGTTCCATCCCACCACCAGGGGACCCCCGTGCGGGTCAGGCCCAGGCCTGATCCGCCCTGCTGAACTACAGGCCAGCTTGGGCAGAGGGTAGTCACAGGGCCATCCCGCCTCAGGCTGACCCCTGCTGGAACTCCGACTCCGCCCAGGAATGACTCCGCCCCCTGTCAGTGGCCCACCAGAGCTCAGGATCAGCTGTGCACTGACTCTGCCTACTTGATCCCAGCTCAGGCTCTGAATTTCAAAGAGAGACCAGGCCTTACTTGCTCTCCACCAATTGAGAATACAGTGAGAGGCAGCCAGCTTTGAGCAAAAAGAGGGCTCTTTCCAAGAATTCGATCTATCAGTACCTTGATCATGAACTTCCCACCCTCCCAAATAGGGAGAAATAAATGTTTCTTAATCTTAGAGTATTTTGTTGTAGCAGCTAGAACTGACTAGGACAGTCAGTGAAAGGACTTTGTGAATATTCAATGAAATAATGTATGCAAAGTGGTCTATGAATATAAGCTTGCATTATCACCTTCATCATCATTACCATTTTTCCTAACCAAATGGCATAGGAGCTATTTTTCACACCTAATTCAATTCCAAAAGAAGCTACTGATATTTCTCCAGCAGAAAGAGGTTATGACTGCTCCAGATGAGTTACTACCTAGATTTTCAGGTTGTTTGTGGCCATTTTATGGATCTACATAGACCTTTGGCTGCTCTGTAAATGAGTTTTCTGGCCCATCATGAGATTTATATATACCCCTGTGCCATCAATACCATCCCCTTTTAGGGTGTCCAATTATGACTAGTCATTTACATCTTGAGCCATTCTGAAATCCATGTGGATTTTCTCTTCCTCAGAGGTCTATAAAAACATGAATGACAGGTGATGTCACTGAACAACAAAGATGGTTGAGGACAGCTTGAAGAGCATGGAGAGGAGCCAAGCAATCAGAGAAAAAATAACACTAAGAGTGGAGGAGGCCAACCTCTGTCCAGAGGGCTCTGGGAAGAGCCAGCCTGATTTCCTTCTGGGACCTGCTCTTGGGCACTGGCCTGGGCAGGCACCAAGATGTGGTTTCACCAGACTGAGGTTCTGATGGACTTGGTGTCTGGTGCAAAACTTTAATTCAACTGTTAGCTCTAAAAACAGGAAAGCATATTTCTAATCAATACAATTTTCCCTTTTTGACAATATTATGGTACAAAATTCTGATGTCTTTTTCAGATTTAAAAATGTAATAATAAAATATAATATTATTACAGCATAATATTTAAAATAACACAAAATGCAAGCATGGCTTTAGATTTCTCACAAAGCATATTTTCCCCCAGATTAAATTTTTATTCAAATATATCATTTATATATCTTTATGGAGTATATTATGGCAACTCAATAGACGTATACAAGTTTTATCATGCAACTTTGATATTACATCCAGGAAGTCCCTATAATGAAACCTGAAATTAGATTCATTGTGATGAATTACTTTTCCTAGAATTCATACTGTGACAGAGTCTGAGAGACTGTCTCTTCAGGCCCTTCAAGAATTAGGACATTCTAGCATTTTAAGCAGGCATTGATGCAGGAAAGATGAGTCTGGACACCTGAGGAATTTGGAGGAAGCAGATTTATTTAAGCTGCAGCAACCCAGAGGGGATAACACCAAACAAGCTCTGGACCCCAGGTCTGGAAATTCTCTAACATTGCAGTGGGTGGTTACACAGCACAATGTTTAATATAACTTAACTTTGTTCCACATTCATAGGTTGGACAGAGGTTTCACAATGTTTTACACAGAAAACAGAAATTTTCGCACATCAAAAAACTTGATTGGAGACTATTTTCTTTAGGATGTAGATGAGCACAATACCTTTATTTTTATGTGGTGCTGAGAATTGAACAAGGGGCCTCACATGTGTGAGGCAAGTGCTCTATCACTGAGCCACAACCCCAGCCCTGCAGGCCTAACTCTTACAAGAAAGAGAAACCTGGCCTTTACAACAAAAAGGAGCTCAAAGCACAATGAGTGCTCTGGAAATTTTGTTGACTTCTTAAAATAATCTCTTCTTGATTAGGAGAGAGACTTGTGTGTTACAATTAAGGTGGGAGTCTTTTGGAAACTACAGCATTACCCCCTTTGATGCTCATTATTTAATCCTCTAAGTCAAAGGGCATTATTATCTTCTTGGCTTAAAGCTTTATATAATGTAATATCATAGTTGTTGTTTCTCTTTTTTAAAAAGGAAACCTGCTTCTATTGTAGAACCACTAGTTTTAATGAAAAGAGGAAACAAACATGGAAGCAATACACAAGTTCAGAGCACAATCCATGCTATGTCAATTAAGCTTTTGAATCTACCAAGAAAAGGAAACCATCCTCCAAATAGTGAGCTTGGATCTCAACTGCAATGCCCTTTCAGGATTGAACTGGTACATGTGTTTGTTTTCTGATATTATTAACTATGTGTTTGATTGTTATCAGTCCTAGAGTCAAGACAAAACAAAGGACTCTGTATATGACAGAAGTAAGGGGTGGCAATGACAGTAGAAGAGCTGTCTTAAAGAGTGAAACAGTCCATTTTCCTTTTGGTTAGTGTATCTTTCACCTTGTACATCCAACCCAGCGTGGCTGAAGCAGGGCTGATGTTTCCTCAAGCTTTGGGCACATTCAGGCTAGTCAGCTTCCAGAGTGACTTGAGCAGGGTTGGTGTCCTTCGGATCTTTGAGTTTCTCTGGTGTTTCCTTCTTCCTGATGCTCAGCTTAAGGGGTACAAATTAAGGAGGGAAAGCTGCAAAAGAATGTACGTAAGAATAAGAGATTTTATTTTCAGGAGGTTCCAAAGCAGGCTAAAAGGAACAAAGTATTACATAATGTATATCTCTGCATATGTACATACATGCATTGACATATTTGGTGACACTCTAAAAATTAGAGTAAGGGATTGTAGAGAGTGCTCTATGTGGGGGTGTGACAAGAGGTGGGGGATATCCCAGGAGGCTTGAACTATGTAGATTTAACTCAATGTAACTTGAAACAAATTTGAAAACAGCCTATAATTTCACAAGCCTGACCCAACATCAGCTTATGATCTTCCATATATTATTATTTCATCTAAAAAATGAAGTCAATTCAACCGCCTGCTCACAGGTCAGTTGCCTTCCAAAGGTGCACCTCTAAGTGGGTTGACTTTAATCTCAGAATATATTTCTGCATGGAAATCATGTCAAATGCCTTCCTGGCTCCCAAAGTCTAGGTACTGCTCAACAGCTTAATTTTACCCCTGGCTTATCCTCCTCACCAACTTTACTTTACCAGATGCAAACCCAAGGTTGTACCTAGTTCTGCACCCTGGTCAAGGTCACCCAGTTAAGAGGGATTTAAATCCAGCTCTACCCAATCTGAAGTCTTTACTTCTCCTCACACCACCCCTTAGCCAGACAAACTTGCTTACTTATATTTTTCCTTTCTTGATTATCTCTTGGAAGAAGCCAGTGTTAGGCTAAATTTGGTAGATCTAGGAGGGTATTTTCCCAATAGGCTATTTTTCCTACAAGTCCAGGTATGGCCAGTCTGGCTGTCCCCAGCCTGCTGCAATGTACTGGGCCTCACACCACTGTCCAGAGACCCTGTGCCCAGATGACCCTATGTCCAGGACCCAGAGTCTCCTCAGGGAAGAGTGGAGGAGTAGGAGAAGGAGAAACCATGGAAAGTTCAGGAGAAAGGACCAGAAGGTTCTTCCAGGGCTAGACTTCCAGAGCAGCCAAAGATCCCTCTCTATCTTGCCCTACAGGATCAGGTCTAGACCTTGCCAGCAGCTCCCAGGCTCTAACCCCACCCTCTCACCAGTGAGCTGGACCCACCTAGTCCCACCCACTGCCTGCTGTGAGGACTGCAGCCTTTATTTAGAGTGCTCACTTGTTTATTTGGATGAGTTCCCAGAGTTAGAGCCACAACTCCTCAAGGGTCCTGAGGACTGGTGTCTGGTCCTGGGGTGACAAAAGGCAGGCAGCATGCAGTGGAACTTGGTGAGGTGACTGTAATGGAGAATGATCAGTTTCCCAGCTCTTACACATCTTGAGCAGAGAAGCATCCTTGGGGTCAATTCACTGCAAGGGCACCATCATGAAATGGTGGCATATGGTGGCAAGAGCAGCATCCAGCTGTTTTGGGCATAGGGCACCAGGCGTCGAAAGTCAGGAGTTGAGTATTGGTGTGAGGTGGGGGCGACTGTGGCGGTGTCAGCATGCAGCTGCGATTTAGGAGTTCCTTGCTTCCTACTCATGGTGGCGGTGATGGTGGAAGAATCCAGAGACAGTGGTTGTAACAACAGATGCTTCCAGCCATGAGTGTTTTCATCTGCCATAGTGACAAGGGTTTGGCTGCAGTTGCCATGAAGTTGGCCCCAGTACTGAGTGTCACTGTCTAGTATCCATGTTAAAGTCTGGTGGCAGCAGGGTAGAGCTACAGAGTCTGGCAGGTGCAGGAGCAGCATGCAGCTGCATCAAGGGTCCAGCCTCAGTATAGGGGTCGGGCACCAGGTGTGGTGTAAAGTACAATGACATTGGGGCCTTGGTGGGCATTGTTGGTGTCCATCTCGAGTTTGGAAGTTTGAGTGCTGCACAGTGGTGGTGGCACCATGAGAGATCAGAAGCAGGGGCAGCAACAACAGGCAGTGTCCAGCAGTGAGCATCTTCATCCTGCAGAAGTAACTGGGGTCCAGATGCAGGACAGTGAAAGTGGCATCCAGTGGCCATGTGGGGAGTCTGGTTGGCTGCAGCGAAGAGTTCCAGGCTGGCATGGCAGCAAGGGCATGGGATAGTGGGTGTCAGAGTGATAAAGTAACCAGTAGCTGGGATGTCCTCTGTGGTGGAGGCTGCAGGCCCTGGTCTTGCGCCTGGTCGACTGGCCTGCTCAGGAAGAAGAATGCAGGAGGCATTGGTACCCAGGCAGCTGCCCAGGACCTTATGCTTCCCACAGCTGCCATGTCTCGCTCTGTCCATGAGCCCACTGTGTGTCTGCTCACCCCATCGCCTGATAGAGCCTCTCTACTGAGGAACTAGGTTGTCTGCTAGGTTGGGGCGGTCTTGGGAGAGAACCTCACCATCCCCAGCCACTTCCTGCGTGGACTGTGGGTGCAGAAAGCAGAGGTCCTAGGACATCTTCACCCCCAAAGTGCATTTCTGTGGCTGGGAGTGGCAGAAGACCAAGACAGAGAACTCATTGCCCTTAGACTCCCACTGCCACCTGTGCCCTACACCCTTGTCCGCCCAAGGAATGCACTTGGAGGGTGAGGATTTTCTAGGCCCCCCCACCTCCCACCTCTGCACTCTGCTACCCCAGCACAGAGGAGATGTACCTGGGGAGGGTGGGTGCTTTTCCAAAGGCTGCCCCAGCTGGCAGCAGGCCTACTCATCCCTCAGAGGCTGCAACTCAGGGAGGGGCAGGTTGAACTCAAGGATTAGGTGAGCAGCCTGGTGGACTCAAGGCCAATGCCAGGCATTGCTGGAATGGGCAGCATAAGGTCCTCAGCAGGTGTCTGGGTACCACAGGCTCCTGCGCCCTGCTTTGTGGGCAGGCAGGCCTTACAAGGAGCAATACCAGTTGCCTGGAGGAGCCACTGCAGAGGCCATCGCAGCCTCCAGTCACCCTCTGACTCTGAGGCCTGCTGTCCCAAGCTGTCACCATCACCGCTAACAGAGCTCCACACTGAAGCCACTGGAGTCCCCACAGGGCCACCAGTGATGTCGCAGCCACCATCACTGCACTGGGACCAGACTCCTGCCACTGCCAGAGGATGAGAATGCAACTCTCTGGATGCCTGGTTTGACGTTGTTACCTACAGACTCCTTAGTTGCCTTTGCCACCACTGCCATAACTGAACTTCAGACACCGATACCTCCAAGCACAACACATCTTCATCGAATAGCTTAGCAAGACCTTCTAGATAACTTGCAAGAGCTTCTACATCAGCACTTGATTTTTTGCTTTGCACTTTTACTTTATGGAGAGGGGCTTCTTGGCAAAAACATAATGGACCAAACTCTGGCAGTTGCAATGAAGTTGGTCCCAGTACTGAGTGTCACTGTCTAGTATCCATGTTAAAGTCTGGGGGCAGCAGGGTGGAGCTCCAGCGTCTGGCAGGTGCAGGAGCAGCATGCAGCTGCATCAAGGGTCCAGCCTCAGTATAGGGGTCGGGCACCAGGTGTGGTGTAAAGTACAATGACATTGGGGCCTTGGTGGGCATTGTTGGTGTCCATCTCGAGTTTGGAAGTTTGAGTGCTGCACAATGGTGGTGGCACCATAAGAGTTCAGAGCAGGGGCAGCAACAACAGGCAGTGTCCAGCAGTGAGCATCTTCATCCTGCAGAAGTAACTGGGGTCCAGATGCAGGACACTGAAAGTGGCATCCAGTGGCCATGTGGGGAGTCTGGTTGGCTGCAGCGAAGAGTTCCAGGCTGGCATGGCCGCAAGGGCATGGGATAGTGGGTGTCAGAGTGATAAAGTAACCAGTAGCTGGGATGTCCTCTGTGGTGGAGGCTGCAGGCCCTGGTCTTGCGCCTGGTCGACTGGCCTGCTCAGGAAGAAGAATGCAGGAGGCATTGGTACCCAGGCAGCTGCCCAGGACCTTATGCTTCCCACAGCTGCCATGTCTCGCTCTGTCCATGAGCCCACTGTGTGTCTGCTCACCCCATCGCCTGATAGAGCCTCTCTACTGAGGAACTAGGTTGTCTGCTAGGTTGGGGCGGTCTTGGGAGAGAACCTCACCATCCCCAGCCACTTCCTGCGTGGACTGTGGGTGCAGAAAGCAGAGGTCCTAGGACATCTTCACCCCCAAAGTGCATTTCTGTGGCTGGGAGTGGCAGAAGACCAAGACAGAGAACTCGTTGCCCTTAGACTCCCACTGCCACCTGTGCCCTACACCCTTGTCCGCCCAAGGAATGCACTTGGAGGGTGAGGATTTTCTAGGCCCCCCCACCTCCCACCTCTGCACTCTGCTACCCCAGCACAGAGGAGATGTACCTGGGGAGGGTGGGTGCTTTTCCAAAGGCTGCCCCAGCTGGCAGCAGGCCTACTCATCCCTCAGAGGCTGCAACTCAGGGAGGGGCAGGGTGAACTCAAGGATTAGGTGAGCAGCCTGGTGGACTCAAGGCCAATGCCAGGCATTGCTGGAATGGGCAGCATAAGGTCCTCAGCAGGTGTCTGGGTACCACAGGCTCCTGCGCCCTGCTTTGTGGGCAGGCAGGCCTTACAAGGAGCAATACCAGTTGCCTGGAGGAGCCACTGCAGAGGCCATCGCAGCCTCCAGTCACCCTCTGACTCTGAGGCCTGCTGTCCCAAGCTGTCACCATCACCGCTAACAGAGCTCCACACTGAAGCCACTGGAGTCCCCACAGGGCCACCAGTGATGTCGCAGCCACCATCACTGCACTGGGACCAGACTCCTGCCACTGCCAGAGGATGAGAATGCAACTCTCTGGATGCCTGGTTTGACGTTGTTACCTACAGACTCCTTAGTTGCCTTTGCCACCACTGCCATAACTGAACTTCAGACACCGATACCTCCAAGCACAACACATCTTCATCGAATAGCTTAGCAAGACCTTCTAGATAACTTGCAAGAGCTTCTACATCAGCACTTGATTTTTTGCTTTGCACTTTTACTTTATGGAGAGGGGCTTCTTGGCAAAAACATAATGGACCAAACTCTGGCAGTTGCAATGAAGTTGGTCCCAGTACTGAGTGTCACTGTCTAGTATCCATGTTAAAGTCTGGGGGCAGCAGGGTGGAGCTCCAGCGTCTGGCAGGTGCAGGAGCAGCATGCAGCTGCATCAAGGGTCCAGCCTCAGTATAGGGGTCGGGCACCAGGTGTGGTGTAAAGTACAATGACATTGGGGCCTTGGTGGGCATTGTTGGTGTCCATCTCGAGTTTGGAAGTTTGAGTGCTGCACAGTGGTGGTGGCACCATGAGAGATCAGAAGCAGGGGCAGCAACAACAGGCAGTGTCCAGCAGTGAGCATCTTCATCCTGCAGAAGTAACTGGGGTCCAGATGCAGGACACTGAAAGTGGCATCCAGTGGCCATGTGGGGAGTCTGGTTGGCTGCAGCGAAGAGTTCCAGGCTGGCATGGCCGCAAGGGCATGGGATAGTGGGTGTCAGAGTGATAAAGTAACCAGTAGCTGGGATGTCCTCTGTGGTGGAGGCTGCAGGCCCTGGTCTTGCGCCTGGTCGACTGGCCTGCTCAGGAAGAAGAATGCAGGAGGCATTGGTACCCAGGCAGCTGCCCAGGACCTTATGCTTCCCACAGCTGCCATGTCTCGCTCTGTCCATGAGCCCACTGTGTGTCTGCTCACCCCATCGCCTGATAGAGCCTCTCTACTGAGGAACTAGGTTGTCTGCTAGGTTGGGGCGGTCTTGGGAGAGAACCTCACCATCCCCAGCCACTTCCTGCGTGGACTGTGGGTGCAGAAAGCAGAGGTCCTAGGACATCTTCACCCCCAAAGTGCATTTCTGTGGCTGGGAGTGGCAGAAGACCAAGACAGAGAACTCGTTGCCCTTAGACTCCCACTGCCACCTGTGCCCTACACCCTTGTCCGCCCAAGGAATGCACTTGGAGGGTGAGGATTTTCTAGGCCCCCCCACCTCCCACCTCTGCACTCTGCTACCCCAGCACAGGGGTGATGTAGCTGGGGAGGGTTGGTGCCTTCTCCAAAGGCTGCCCCAGCTGGCAGCAGGCCTACTCATCCCTCAGAGGCTGCAACTCAGGGAGGGGCAGGGTGAACTCAAGGATTAGGTGAGCAGCCTGGTGGACTCAAGGCCAATGCCAGGCATTGCTGGAATGGGCAGCATAAGGTCCTCAGCAGGTGTCTGGGTACCACAGGCTCCTGCGCCCTGCTTTGTGGGCAGGCAGGCCTTACAAGGAGCAATACCAGTTGCCTGGAGGAGCCACTGCAGAGGCCATCGCAGCCTCCAGTCACCCTCTGACTCTGAGGCCTGCTGTCCCAAGCTGTCACCATCACCGCTAACAGAGCTCCACACTGAAGCCACTGGAGTCCCCACAGGGCCACCAGTGATGTCGCAGCCACCATCACTGCACTGGGACCAGACTCCTGCCACTGCCAGAGGATGAGAATGCAACTCTCTGGATGCCTGGTTTGACGTTGTTACCTACAGACTCCTTAGTTGCCTTTGCCACCACTGCCATAACTGAACTTCAGACACCGATACCTCCAAGCACAACACATCTTCATCGCATAGCTTAGCAAGACCTTCTAGATAACTTGCAAGAGCTTCTACATCAGCACTTGATTTTTTGCTTTGCACTTTTACTTTATGGAGAGGGGCTTCTTGGCAAAAACATAATGGACCAAACTCTGGCAGTTGCAATGAAGTTGGTCCCAGTACTGAGTGTCACTGTCTAGTATCCATGTTAAAGTCTGGGGGCAGCAGAGTGGAGCTCCAGCGTCTGGCAGGTGCAGGAGCAGCATGCAGCTGCATCAAGGGTCCAGCCTCAGTATAGGGGTCGGGCACCAGGTGTGGTGTAAAGTACAATGACATTGGGGCCTTGGTGGGCATTGTTGGTGTCCATCTCGAGTTTGGAAGTTTGAGTGCTGCACAATGGTGGTGGCACCATAAGAGTTCAGAGCAGGGGCAGCAACAACAGGCAGTGTCCAGCAGTGAGCATCTTCATCCTGCAGAAGTAACTGGGGTCCAGATGCAGGACAGTGAAAGTGGCATCCAGTGGCCATGTGGGGAGTCTGGTTGGCTGCAGCGAAGAGTTCCAGGCTGGCATGGCCGCAAGGGCATGGGATAGTGGGTGTCAGAGTGATAAAGTAACCAGTAGCTGGGATGTCCTCTGTGGTGGAGGCTGCAGGCCCTGGTCTTGCGCCTGGTCGACTGGCCTGCTCAGGAAGAAGAATGCAGGAGGCACTGGTACCCAGGCAGCTGCCCAGGACCTTATGCTTCCCACAGCTGCCATGTCTCGCTCTGTCCATGAGCCCACTGTGTGTCTGCTCACCCCATCGCCTGATAGAGCCTCTCTACTGAGGAACTAGGTTGTCTGCTAGGTTGGGGCGGTCTTGGGAGAGAACCTCACCATCCCCAGCCACTTCCTGCGTGGACTGTGGGTGCAGAAAGCAGAGGTCCTAGGACATCTTCACCCCCAAAGTGCATTTCTGTGGCTGGGAGTGGCAGAAGACCAAGACAGAGAACTCGTTGCCCTTAGACTCCCACTGCCACCTGTGCCCTACACCCTTGTCCGCCCAAGGAATGCACTTGGAGGGTGAGGATTTTCTAGGCCCCCCCACCTCCCACCTCTGCACTCTGCTACCCCAGCACAGGGGTGATGTAGCTGGGGAGGGTTGGTGCCTTCTCCAAAGGCTGCCCCAGCTGGCAGCAGGCCTACTCATCCCTCAGAGGCTGCAACTCAGGGAGGGGCAGGGTGAACTCAAGGATTAGGTGAGCAGCCTGGTGGACTCAAGGCCAATGCCAGGCATTGCTGGAATGGGCAGCATAAGGTCCTCAGCAGGTGTCTGGGTACCACTGGCCCCTGCGCCCTGCTTTGTGGGCAGGCATGCCCTACAAGGAGCAATACCCGTTGCCTGGAGGAGCCACTGCAGTGGCCATCACAGCCTCCAGTCACCCTCTGACTCTGAGGCCTGCTGTCCCAAGCTGTCACCATCACCGCTAGCAGAGCTCCACATTGCAGCCACTGGAGTCCCCACAGGGCCACCAGTGATGCCGCAGCCACCATCACTGCACTGGGACCAGACTTCTGCCACTGCCAGCGGATGAGAATGCAACTCTCTGGATGCCTGGCTTGACGTTGCCACCTAGAGACTCCTCAGTTGCCTTTGCCACCGCTGGCATAACTGAACTTCAGACACCAATACCTCCAAGCACAACACATCTTCATCGAATAGCTTAGCAAGACCTTCTGGATGACTTGCAAGAGCTTCTACATCGGCTCTTGTTTCTTTGCCTTGCACTTTTACTTTATGGAGAGGGGCCTCTTGCCAAAACATAATGGACCAAACTCTGGCACCTTCAAACTTTTTCTGCAGCTTTCTCACTTCTCTTGTCAGTATAACAATCTAAAGTGATGGCCTTATCTGGATTTGGATTCATCTTCATAGAACGTGGGGTGTTCTTCTTTTCTTCAGAATATAAACAGTTTTTCCAGATAGGAATAAGGCATTTTTTGCCTTCTAGTCATTTACATGTGCCTTGGAGCAGCACTTTAATTTCCTTGTTGAACATTTCCTTTACATTCTCAGTGTGACAAAGTAGTGTAAGATGCACAGCTTTTTATTTGAAGTGCAAAACGTAAGACTCTTCCTTTTATTTAAAGAGTAGAGACCATTACTGAGTCATTAATGGTTCTAACTTCAATATTGTGTCTTGAAGAATAAGAGGATGGTGAGCCATGATCTGTGGAGCAATAATAATGTACATATTAAGGTTTTTATCTTAGTATGTACATATTAAGTTTTTTATCTGTGGAGCAATAATAATGTACATATTAAGGTTTTTATCATAGTATGAGTTATAATGGCCTAAAATCTTCAACACTCATTAGTCAGTCCCTCCTGCTCCATAACTGGGGCATCTATCTCACCTCCTCCTGGATGGCCTGTTTGTATCCTCTCTCACAGCACCTATGAGCTCTACATGGGCTCCATTAGAAGCTAGGCAGTACTCGTGGTGGCACAGCCTGAGAAATGGATTAAGCACTTTTAGGTCAACATAAAAGAATGCCACTAAATATACTTACAATGCCATAAGAATTAGCATCACAAAAAATAAAATAGAAAAGGCGAAAGATTTATATGATCTGAAGAGAAATAAAATAGATGGTGCGGCCAATTTGGAAAGCAGTATGGAGATTCCTTGGAAAGCTGGGAATGGAACCACCATTTGACCCAGCTATTCCCCTTCTCAGCTATTCCCCTTCTCAGTGGGGAGTTCATAATCCACGTGAATCAAACCGTGTAATATGATGTATTAAGAACTATGTAATGTTATGAACGACCAATTAAAAAAAAAAAAAACCTAAAAAGAGCACACTACAGGGACACTGCTACATTGATATTCATAGCAGCACAATTCACAATAGCAAGACTGTGGAACCAGCCCAGATGCCCTTCAATAGACGAATGGATAAAAAACAATGTGGCATTTATACACAATGGAGTATTACTCTGCATTAAAAAATGACAAAATCATAGAATTTTCAGGGAAATGGATGGCATTAGAGCAGATTATGCTAAGTGAAGCTAGCCAATCCCTAAAAAACAAATGCCAAATGTCTTCTTTGATATAAGGAGAGTAACTAAGAACAGAGTAGGGACGAAGAGCATGAGAAGAAGATAAACATTGAATAGGGATGAGAGGCGGGAGGGAAAGGGAGAGAGAAGGGAAATTGCATGGAAATGGAAGGAGACCCTCAAGGTTATACAACATTACATACAAGAGGAAGTGAGGGGAAAGGGAAAAAAACACAAGGGGGAGAAATGAATTACAGTAGGGGGGTAGAGAAAGAAGAGGGGAGGGGAGGGGAGGGGGGATAGTAGAGAATAGGAAAAGCAGCAGAATACAACAGACACTAGTATGGCAATATGTAAATCAATGGATGTGTAACCAATGTGATTCTGCAATCTGTATTCGGGGTAAAAATGGGAGTTCATAACCCACTTGAATCAAAGTGTGAAGTATGATATATCAAGAACTATGTAATGTTTTGAACAACCAACAATAAAAATTTTAAAAATAAAATAAAATAGATAATCTCAGAGGGGAGGGAAAGGATAGCTGTGCTGGGGGTTCTGGCACCGGGTAATGCTCAGGAGCTCACATGTGGGAGATGCCTTTGAAAAGTTTAGAACTAGGTAAGTGAGGATACATTCTAGGAGATGTGGAGGGCTATGGCCTAATAGTTTCTTGACCTCCTGCCTCTATTGTTTTGGACCCTGAATTTATATTGCTGCCAGGAATGGTGGTTCTCTTTCAGAGGATGGGATGGCAGCTTGGAGCACCATATGTACCATACATATATACCAAGTGGAAGATAATGTTCAATATCCACTGACTTGCTTATTGGCAGCTAAGCTTCCTCCTCTTCTTGAAGGTTCAGTGGCCACTGGTGGCTCCATATCTTCCTGTGTGGTCAATGCTGGTGTCGGACCAACCTCTGATTTTGAGGGCTATTTCTCCTCCTTCACAGGGAATGTGATGATATGCTCCCTCAAATGTAAGCAAGTAAATTGGGCCACAGCTGCTGGAGGCAATTATATCACTGGATATGGTGCTAGAGCTGCAGGAGAAAACACCCAACATGACTGACTTTCCTTGGGCCTTTCCCAATTCACACGAGAACCCTGCCTCTGAGAATAGTCCTGGCCCTCCTCCACAATTGGCCATCTTCCCAGACTAGGTTCCACCAGCTGAAGGATGTCAGAGTTGTGTGTCTTGGGAACATATGGCAGATCCCAGGGGCACCAGCTGAGATTCCTCTGCACACACCTTCAGTCATCCATCCCAGACCCCATCATCAGAGAGCTCAGACTTACAGGATCTGTGTTCTTCAGCTGGGGAAGCACATGGAAGTTCCCCTCTGATTCAGGCATAATGATCAACAGGAAGGTCCTGAGAAGCTTCAGGTTGTCCAAGTCTTGGGACCTCAAAAATATTCTGGATAGAGGTACAGCTGCTTTTTGATGATGGAGCAGAGGGTGCTGTGGAATGTGGAGTGAAACAGGGAGTCATGATGGACAGGGCCTCTCTTTTAACTGGAACCTCCCAAGGTCCCTGCATCATGGGTTCCCAAAGAGTAGCCAGGCAAATCCATGCACCAGATCAGAAGGGCAACCTGTGAGGCACATGTGTGGGGAAGGGGCTCCCCACACTTGCTCTCCGGTCTCTGTACAGAAAAGTAGTGGCAACCTGGGTTTGGATTGGCTGTGTTGGAAAGGGATCCCCACAGGGCTTGGCTCTGAGGCCCCAACCACTACTCTGTTCCTTTGGTGCCCAGAATCCAATGCAGAACAATATGTTCTTTCTACAGGGTAAACCCCAGAGTTGAGTCCTCTGTAGGAAATCACACAGGGTGGAAATTGGGATTTGCCCAGCCATCATTTATAAGAGCTCCCCATGAAACAGGAGCCCTCCTGACTGGCCCAAAGAACACCCCCTTCTTTCCTTGAAGCTACTCCTCACAAACATCTGGCTGCAGGTTTCTATACCTAGAGATGGTGAGGATGCTGACACCTCTAACATCCTGTGCCCCTCATCTGCCAAGATGGCTGGTGGGCTTGACTAACTTCCTGACAATACTGGAACTCCAGGAGGACTAGTAGGTTTGTCTGAATTGATTGCTAAATAATAGGCCAAATGATGGCCCATGGTGGTGCTACACATACATTTGAGTGATGACTGAGCCAAACCACCTACTGCCTAGCTATTCAGGGCCAGGACCCTATTCATTTCTCCCCAGGTGTCCCTATTCTGGCTACATGCAGGTTGGAATGCTCCCAGATGCAATCCACAGACTCCTTCCTAAATGTGGAAATTGTTTTTCCTGAAGCCTCAGAGTGGTGAGGCCTGACAGGGAGGGGATATGCTCACAGGGTAAGGCCAGAGCTATAGGCTGCCTATAGTTACACAGAACCAGACCTGAGGCAGACACTCTTTGGGCTCATCCTACTCGGTTTTCTAAACATCCAGGCAGGATGCTCCTCTGAAAACACTACTTTCCCCAGAGCTGACTGAGTTCCCAGCACCAAGCAGGAGATGGCCATGTGCCAGGGCTTGGAAGCAATACACATCTTTTACACAGCAGCTCCAGCACCTTCTGAGGAATGTCCAAATTTTGGGAGGAATGCAGTACCTTTCAAGAATTGAAGACAGTAGCTGCCGCATAGTAAGTGTGCATACATTTGTTTTAGTAGCACCACCTACCACTGTGTTTCTGGCCCATGTTCATGGATATGGTTTCTTCATCTCTTCATGGTAACTCAATGTGATGGTTATATCCCCCCTCTAGAGATGAGGAAAATGAGTCATGGTCAGATGAAATGACTTGCCACAGAATACTCAGCTACAAGTGCCGGGGCGGGGGGGGGGTGGGAATTCAAATCCAGGCTGTCCCACACCAAGTCTGGAAGAGAGTACCGTTATCCACTCATTCAACAAACCCCTATGGGTGCCTCCTGGAAGTGAGTGCTTCCTGTGTAAGCCCAAAGATTCATAGCACCCATGCAATGTAGGTGTCACTTTTACCATTCCCAAGCTTCCAATGGGGCTGCTGACCTAGGAAGGCAAGGCCCATCAGGCCTGTGAGGAGACTGCACTTTGCATCAGTGAAGCTCCACATGGATTCAGGTTGCTCTGTCCTGATCGCCAACGCACCTGCTTCCTAAGATCACAGCCAGTAAACATCATGGTCATGGCCAAAGGTGGGTTCATGTCATTCTACAACTGTCCATTCCCACAGAATGTGCATCAGCAAGGGGAAAGATTAAGGTTAGCTCCAGACTCTAGGTGACAATGATGTTGGTTTTTGAACTGGAACAAATGTGCCTCTCTGGTGGGTAGTGATGGTGACAGAGGCAGAGGCTGGGCAGGGATGGGAGCATTTGGGAAATCTCTGTTCTTCCCCTCAATTTTGAGCTTAAAAATTCTCTAAAAAGTTATCAAGTAAAAAACAAGAGGAGGAAGAAGTGTGCTTTGTCACTCTGCACTGGGAGAGGCTGAGGGCAGGCAACCAGAGCTTGGGGCAAACAGACCCAGCACCTCCTTCCCAACCTGCCTCTCTCCAAGTTCAGCACAGCATGGTCTTCAAGGGGCTTTGGGGTCTTTATAGAGAAGCTGTCTGATGGTGACAGCTCAGAAGCCCTGCCTGACCCCTCCTCAGAAGGCCTTGAGGGGAGACTCAGATTTAGGGTGGCCCACCTCTCCCTCTCTGTCCCTGGGCTGTCCCTACTTATCTCCATTCCACCCCTGCTCCCTCAGAGGCTGCCAGCTGCTTGCTGCCTGAGCACCTTTGAGCTGCCCTTTCCACTTCTTGGCCCAGCAGCTCCTGTCCATCAATAAGCTCTCAGTGCTCATGACACTTCCTCTGAGAAGCCCATTCTGACTGCCACCTAGGAACACCCTGACCCTCTGTCTCCTCTGTTTCCTCAACCATTTCTGAATTCATCCTATTTCTTCATCAGTTTACTTGTCCTTGCTCGGTCTCTCCTACTAGACTGTGGGCATCAAGAGGGTAGGGGCCTTCCTTGTGCTCACTGTTGTCTCCACAGCTCCCCCAGGATTGGAAAGGAGGGCTTGGAAGCTGTGGAAAAGTCTTAGGGTGAGGATATAATGAGAAGTGGGTCAGCTGCAACCTGAGGGAGGGCCCTCACCATACCCTGCCATCCTGGCCCCCTGATCTTGGCCTGCCAGCCTTCAGATCTGTGAGAAATCAGTTTCCGATGTTTCAAGGCCACACAGTTGATGGTCGTAGTTACAACTGCCTCCACTGATTAAGACCTGGGCAATCTGAGCCAGGCTTGGGTACTGCACTCTGGACACTCGGAGGTACCCAGGAAAGCTGAGGATGCTCTCTCCATGCAGCCAGTTGGTGTCTGTTTGTACAATATCAGGGTCTGCTCACATGATCCAGTGGAACAATATGCAGAACAATATGTTCTTTCTACAGGGTAAACCCCAGAGTTGAGTCCTCTGCAGGAAATCACACAGGGTGGAAATTGGGATTTGCCCAGCCATCATTTATAGGAGCTCCCCATGAAACAGGAGCCCTTATAACAGGATTTTGTGGGAGGATTTTGTGTCCACTCCTCATAACAGGAGTGGACACCTGGCAAATAGTAAGCCTGCAGGCAGCACTTAAGACCAAAGACAGGCACAGGGGCAAAATCAGCCACCTCTACTGCAAGGGGCTGTGCTCTAAATGCAACTGCTCTCACCCCTTCAGTGGGGACATCTGTGGCTTGCCTGCTTGGCTTTCATCTCCCTGTCTCATCATTTACCCTTGAATATTTTTGGTGACTCTTTCTTTCTCTCACACAATGATTCAGCCCCTCCAGGCTTGACCACTGAGATCAATCCATCCCACCATGATGGGCAGAAAGAAGCAGTGTCCCAGGCTGGCCCATGACTTTCACTATCATCATTAGGACACTGTCTTTTCCTCCAATGCCAAACTAGAAGATTGTGTCTCTAAAGCTGCTTGGCAGCATGCCACCACCCCCAGAGACAGGGTGGGCAAAGAAGGCAGTGTCAGGAGATGGAGAGAGGCAGTGTCCTGATGATGACACTGCAACCTCTGGATAAAGCTGTGCCTGAATCTGTTGTGTTCAGCCCACAATTCCCAAACATGTGAACTAAAGCAACGCACTTGTCAGCCTTTCTTTCTCCTGTAAAGTTATGCTTGTTTACTTATTGATCTAGCTAACATTGTTAGGGTTTATCCAATTTGAAATGTGGACCGCTGCTTTGCTGCTTCATAGCTGTCTGGCCTTGGCTCAAGTCCTTAAACCCTCAGAGCTTCAACTTCCTTGCTAATAAAGAGGAGTTGCTACTTTCACCTACACCGGAGGAAGTCAGCCTTGTGGATTATAGGAGACAAGGCAAAGCACTTAGGATTGGTGTTTGATGAACTGAAGATTCTATAATTCTAGTCTACTAATTAAGCATAATTGACTGAAGAATAACTACAGGGAATGCTTTCAAAGACCCCAGTATCACTGAGTGTCTGACTCCTAGGGCCTCAGCTATCTGATTTTTCAATGTGGCCTCGGTATGGCAGCAACTGTTGCATTCCATAGAACACCCACAATCTGAGCTCCTAAAATATCAGGAACAGAAGAAGCATAAAAATATGTATCTTCCATCTTCTCATATCACTAAAAGAAAAACACAGTGACCCATCTGAATTTTCAACTCTGAAACCCCTCCCCCAAGGGCTCAGGACAACTCCATGGCAGGATCAGGAGGCTCCCCCCAAAGAGCTTGTCCCTTTGGACATCAAGAAATACCCCTTGCATTCAACGTATAGCACAGCTCTGGGGCCTGCAGCACCCCTACCAAGGGCTTATCCAGGTGATCAAGCTCATGCTCTGAGAGCATCTGCAAAGTCATCTGTAAGCAGAGGGCAGAAACTGACCCCCCGCAGCTGAGTCCATCTTGCTCCCACTGGAGTGAGCGAAGCAGTCCTTCCTGCATACAGATGGCACCACGAGAACAGGTCAGCAACACTGCTGCACAAGGGAAAAGAGACTGTCATTCCAGAGGTTCAGGTGCTACTAAATGGGCAGGACCACAATTTGAACCCAGGACTGTCTGATTCCAAACTCTGGCCCTTTGCCAACTCCAACTCACACTCCCAGCATAGGTCACAACCACCTGTGGGCTGTTGGTTGCAGCTGCAGAGCAATGTAAAGCACGGTTTGCAGCCAGATCCCTGGGTGAACCACTCACTAGCTCTGTGACCTTAGGCAAGATACCTGCCATGTCCATGTCCCAGTTTTCTAATGCACCAGTGAAGGTGTGTTGTTCACTCCACAGAGCATGGGGGTGGTTAAATGAGATTGTCTATTGAACAGCTAGGTATCATATGGTAATTTTTTGTTTTGTTTGTTTGTTTTTATGCCTTTATTTACTCAGGATGTCTTTAACTGAATCCTGGGCTTCCTGGAGGGGAGCAAGCCTTATCAGCTGCTGTTTTATTATATCTTAAGTACAGCCTTGGCAAATTCCAGGGAGGACCGGTCACAGAGCGTGGTGCCAGCTGGTGGCTAGAACCTAGGGCTCACCAGAGGTGGTGGTCAGCTCTAGAACCTCCTGTGCTTAGAAAGCAGGAACAGGGGGATGTGAGCAGGGACTTTTTAGGAATCACATGGTTGTTAGGGACAGAGGCCTGGGAACAAGGCTCAGGCCATGTCCTGTTGCATCAGGTGCCCGAAGCATTAGCAATTTTGCAGGCCCCTGGGGGTGACAAAAGTGCCCTTTCCTACTTGTTAACCCATGACAAAATCCTCGCCCAAGCTACTACAGCACCTCATGAGGCTTCTGCAGGGAGACCCAACAGCATGGCACAGGAGACACAAGCAAACAAGAAAGCCAGGCCCCTCTTGCCACTCTCACTATTGATAACCAGGAAGATCAAGGCTACCAGACACCCAACACTATCCAAAGCTCCCAGGAGCTGTGCTGCCAGAGTCCTGAAACAGCCTCAAAACACATCATATGGGTGGGACTGCATTATTCATGAGAAGCTCTGCCCCCATGAGCCTACACACAGGCTCAACTGAGTCAATCCTACAGGACTCAAGGGACCCAGAAATGTCCTTCTTGGAAGTTCTGTGCCCATTCAATGAACAAGGATTCTGCCAACCTTACTCTGAATGCTGAAAAGTGGAGGCTGAGCCTGGGGTTCCCAGCTCAGAGGCAAAATTCTGCAAAGAATAGGCCGAAGTTTCCTCTTTGGCCTGACACCCTGGTGACCGTGCTTCCTTCCTACTGGTCCCTGATACTTCCATGTTCCTCCTCTGGTCCAAACTCCCCCAGAGCTCCCATCTTACCCAGGGTAAGGGCCAAACACCTCAGCAGCCACGAGACTCTGCAAGGTGGACCCTGTTCTTTCTCTGACCGCATCATCACTCTCCTTCACTCTGCTCTGGTTTCATTGGCCACCTTCCTACTCTGTCTTCCCAGCTCAAGATCTTGCAGGTGTTGACAATTCTGCCAGGAACACCCTTCCTGAACAAGCGTATGTCCTCCCTTCCTTCAACGCTCTGCTCAATCATTATCCCCTCAGCGAGGCCAAGCTGACCACCACCTCTGGTGAGCCCTTTCCCTGTCTTTCTGACCTTTATTTCTGCCATGGAACTTACTATTTATCTACCTGTCCTCAGACTGGATTGTACTCTCAATGAAAGCATGTGAGTAAGTGCTCAATTTGCATCTGCACAGGGAGGGGAGCCTCAGTGGTGCTCAGTTCGTCTACCACATGATGCCACCCCTAACACACACACACACACACACACATACACACACACACACAGACCAGACTGGCCCAAAATGTCTACACCATGCAAGATCTCGAGCTGACAGCTCACAAGATGCAAACATGGCTGCAAAGGGGTGCCAAGCTGAGCAATGGTGGGGGGTGACAAGAGAAGGGCAAATCTCACACATACATACACACACACACACACCCAAATCATAGCCTTATTTATTCATATATACTCATGCATTACACTAAACAAACTCACAAACACAGTTCACACCAATTCACATGCAATGTCAGGAAATGCACTTGGACATCTGCAGACAGATGCACATACATTCTCTTACTCACACACTGCAGCCCAAACTCCACACATATGCACACCACACACACACACATACACACACACAGCCATGTGTGTACCCATGCACACTCAGTCCAGACCTGCAGATGCCATCCTCGGCCCCACCACTATAAATGTTCCCTACCTCTACAGGGACCTCAGAGGTGACTAGCTATAAATCTAGAGGCTGGACTAATCTCCACCATGGCCCAAGGGACAGTAAATGGGCAGCAGGGCAGCAGAAGTCTGTTTGTCATTCTCCTGTGTAAGGTGGTTAAGATGATGGGACGCTGCCTGCCAATGGAGCAGTCCACAGACCTGAGACCCCCAAGAAGTGGCGTCTGTCTCCTGGTGGTGGTGGCTCTGGGTACTGCGAATGTGTGCGTGCAGGAGGGAGTCTTTTTGTCCCCAAACTGAACCTCTTCTTTGCTGAACACTGGGCCCTTTTTGGCATGGTCCTCCCCAAACAGGCCTACCTGTCCCCAGGAGCTTGTCTCTCCTTTAAGGCCCCCTCACTGAGACCCACACAACTGTTCCTGCACAACAGGGGGTCCCAACCAGACACCTCAAGGTATGCCCCCAACCTGGAGGATCTTCACACTGCATCCACCCATGCACACAGCTTAAAGACAGCACAGGTACCCCATACCTCCAGCCCCAGAACCCTAAACACATGGGTCACCCCTCCAGGCCTCCAGAGGTAGATGCTCATCCTGGGTGTGCCTGCCTACAGTGTGGCAGCTCCTGTCACCAGGGAGCACCCCTCCAGGAACCATTGGCCCCCACCCAAGTTGGCTGTGCCTTCCCAGGTGTGCGGCCTGCACCTACCTTCTTCCTCAAGGTCAGCAGCAGCTTCAATACTCTACAGCAGCTTCTGCCTTATGCCAGGTCTTCATCTCTAGGGGACAAGCCGGTGGGCATGGGTGACCACATGGTAGGAGCATCCAGGGCTGTCCACTCCCCAGCCCACCTTGACCTTCCTTACCCGAGGGAGCAGCAGCCATGGCTCTCACAGCATCCTCTGAACAGAAAGGGATGGGGGACCCTTGGGAATATGTGCCTGGTAAGGGCAGTGTGTTTGGTGTGCTACCACTCAGGTGGGCATGGGTAGAGCCAGGGACTGCCAAGTTCTGAACTCAGAGCCAGGTGCCTCCCACTACAGTTGGACCATTCACTAGGAGGGCACCATCACCTAAGATCAGCTTGGAAAGTGTTGGGAAATTTTCCTGGAGACCAAAGCCTTCCTCAGGATCTGAGGATCTCCTCACCTGATCCACGCTGCCCTCACATGGACTCATACCAGCATCACAGAGCAATGGTGCAGTAGCTTAACCACAAGAGGCCTCTGCTTCCTGCGGTGTCACTTCAGCGCCCTCTACTGAGGAAGCCGACAGCGTGCACTGTGTAAATGGGAAATGGTGTAAAAGCCAGGCTATGGTGGAGGAGCAAACACTGAAGGAAGGAAGGAAATAAAATCGGAGCCAACATTAATGAACTTGACAACAAACATAACAACACTAAGGACCAATGAAATCGTTGTTTCTTTAAAAAGGTAAACAAGATTGAAAAGCCCCCATGCTAAAATAACCAAGAAAAAAGCAGAGCCCCTTTCCATTCAATTTTCTACCAGTCTTGGGCATTTAGGTGAAGTTCATTGCCAATATTCAAAACAATATGGCCCTCAAATTGGGCCCACTATTTTTGGCAGCTCTTTCATCTTCAGTCTCTTTTGGACACAGAATTGGCACCCGAGTCACATCTTTTTTCTGTCATAAGCATTCCAATTCCTCAGAAGAGCTGTCTGGATAATTGCATACACATATCTGTTCCAAAATGAGATTTGAAGGGACAAAACCAATGTCCTTCAGTGCTCAAGAAAACCTCTTCTAGTGGTAGGCACTTCCCTACCAACTGCAGGAGGAAGTAGAGAGGCATGACCCACAGACCCTTCTGTCTACATCACACCACAGGAACACCAGAGGCTCCCCACTCTCTTGACAAACAGAGAACCGCACTCCTTCACACTGTGGAACTCAATGCCCAGGGTCAGTCCTCACTAGTCACAGCTAGAGATGCAACAAGGAATAGAGGCAATGGAGTGCATCTGGAGTGAAACTCAACACCACACACCAAACCATCCTTAGCCGACTGCACCAGGAGAAGGCAGATGATAAGAATGGATCCAAAACAAATGTGAGACACAACTGGGCATGGCAGTGCCTGCCTTTAATCCCAGAAGATGGGAGGCTGAGGTAGGAGGATTGAAATTTCAAATCCAGCCTCTGTAACATAGTGATGCCCTATTCAAATTAGTGATAGCTTCTCTCAAAATGAAAATGAAAAAAAGAGGCTAGCTCAGTGCTTAAGCTCCTCTGTGTTCCATCCTAGATTAAAAATATATAAATAAAGAAATAAATAGCAGAGACACATCCATCTCAGCGGCAGGGCAAATTTAGCACAAATACAAGAAATTTCACAATACAAGGAAACCTGACACCTCCTACATTCTATAACTTTCTTGGCACTGATGCCAAATATTTGAACTTGCCAGACAAACTATGCAAAACATTAATCTTTTAAAAATATCAATGGAATCTGAGAGAATTCAGCTGAAAGATTGAAGGGGTTTAAGGCAGAACATGAACCCAGAGAGAGAATGTTAGAAAAAGAACCAGACTTAAACAATGAGTCACAATGGCCGCCAGAAGGAACTTTGATTTGAAACCCTCACTGAATTGGACAATTTTTGTTGCTGGACAGGAAAGTGGGCAAAAACATTCAGGCTTTTTGAGATATGATCCTGTCCCCTTCCCTCTACTCTCTGCTCTGTCCTCCTCTCTGTTCTATCTGTTCTCCTGATCCAGTCTTCCTTGCTAGGAAAATCCCAAACTCCTTCCCATTGTTCTTCAACCTCTCTTTCCACATCCTCAGAACCACCCGAGCTGCTCTCAGCCCTACCTTACCTGTCTTCCCCCTCCCAATACACACCAATCTGCTCCTGCCACCCCTCTTACCCCTCCCACCCCTCCTCCTGCCACCACAGCTCCTCCTCCCTCGCTCCATACAACTCCCTCTTCTCCTGCAGCCAAGGCTCCTCTGCCCACCTCTTCTACTGACACAACCTTTCCCCTCCCCCTCCATCTCTCTCACCCCCCTCCTTCCTCCTCTCCTGAAGCCATGATTACCTCCACCCACTCACCCCTCTTTTCTCCTGTCAGTGTCCACACCCACTCCCACCAGACCCTCTTACCAGATAACCCAAAGTTCCTTTGTCCCTTCAGGGAAGTGGCTCATGCTGAAGGGATTGTCCAAGTACATGTCCCATTCTCACTTCAAGATCTTTCCCAGATTGAAGAGCATCTTGGGTCCTTCTCTGCTGACATTTCTACTTATATTTCAAAATGCCAATACCTCTCCCAGACTTATGATCTTATCTGGCATGACATCTCAGTTGTTCTGTCCTCCATCCTTACCCCCATGAGTGAGCCCACATCTAGCAGACTCAGTCAACCTATGATATCAGAAAAAAGCTCAAACAAGCTGAGGAGGGCCCTCAGAACCCTCTCCAATATCTGGTGAAAATGGCCTTTAAAGTTTATAATGTTCAGGAGGAGTCAGCTGAACTAGCTAGGTAGGCTCAATTACAGGAAAAGGTAACACTTCAAACCCAGGCCTTACCAGAGCCCTGAGGCCTACAGCTCAAGCAAGAGCTCCATGGAGGTTCCATCATTCCTCTACACCAGGTACTTGCTTCAAATGTGGATGCAAAGGTCACTGAAATCACCAATGCCCAAAGCCACACCCTCCTTCCAGGCCATGCCCTATCTGTAAGCACACAGAACATTTGAAGAGTGACTGCCCCATGGTTGGCCCTTCCTTGTTGCCTCTACATCGGAGTATGACCAGCTAGGTGGAGCCCAGGATAACAGTTCAGGAAGTGGTTAAGTCCACAACCATCCTTGTGGACACAGGGGCTACCTATTCGGTCTTGCCTGCCCACTCTGGGCCTGTGTATTCTTCCAAGGACTCAGTTATGGAGATTGAAGGCAAACCCTCCTCCCCAAACTGAACTGCTCAGCTGACCTGTGCCCTGAAGGGACACCCTTTCACAAACTCTTTTCTAGTCATTCCATCCTGTCCGATTCCTCTCCTAGGCAGAGATGTTCTCAAATTACTAAGAGCCACGGTCCAAAATACATCCAGAGAATACTACCACCCATGTCCTTCTTCTGCCTCTAATCTTTACCGCTCTAATAACCAGACAGTATGTACTGTGCCATCGTCCCCTGATCTAGTCGATCTCCAGGACTGGGACATCTTCAAGCCGGTCATAGCCTCCCACCACAAGCCAGTACATATTTAGCTGAAACTGCAAACTAAACTTCCTTTATGTCCCCATTTTCCCATCTCCAAAACCTATAGGGAGCAATTTAAACCCATTATAGACTGCTTACTTGCCCAGGGACCCCGCTTTCCTACTGACTCCCCCTGCAACACTCCCATGTTGCCAGGATGCAAACCCTCAGGAGCCTATCACTTAGTCCAGAATCTTCGCCTAATGAATGAGACAGTTATTCCCATCCACCTGGTGGTTCCCAACCCTGACACTCTTCTTTCTCATGTCCCCCCTTTGAGCACTCACTTTATTGTCCTGGATCTTAAAGATGCCTTCTTTATAGTGTCCCTCCATCCTGACTCTTATTAGCTCTTTGCCTTCACATGGGAAGGTATCATCAGCTGACATGGACAGTCCTACCCCAAGGCTTCAGGGATAGTCCCTATCTCTTTGGGCAAGGCTTGGCATGGGATCTAACTGCTTGTGACTTAGGGGGCAGCACACTCTTACAATCTTACAATATGTGAATGACCTTCTATGCGGTTCATCATTCAAGGCTTGTGAACTCACACTGCTCAGCTCCTCAATTTCCTGGGGTCCCTGGACTCTTGGGCCTCTCCAGCCAAAGCCCAGCTTACTACCTCTTCAGTTAACTATTTAGGTGCACTTCTCACTTCAACCTCTAAAAGCCTCACATCAGACAGAATTCAAGCTCTCCATGACCTACAACCACCCAAAACAGTGGAATACATCCTCTCTTTCCTGGGTCTGGCAGACTTTTTCAGGCATTGGGTTCCCCACTTTGCACTTCTTACCAACCCCTTATACAAGGCCACTAAGGAGACCCCTCATTGGACCCTCACCTCCCCTAAGCTAGTAGCCAATTCCTTTCAAAAGCTCAGGAATGCTCTTACATATTCTTACACTCTCTCTTCCTAACCCTAAACACCCTTTCCACCTCATTATGGATGAAAGACAGGGTATCACCACTGGCCTGCTCACTCAGCCAACTGCACCCTCCTATAAGCCGATGGGATACCTCTTCAAGCAGCTTCACTCTATGGTTCATGATGACTACCGCGAAATGTTATAAAATTTTATGTTCTCCTGAGAAGACAACAAAGAGAGCCTAACTTATTTAAAGTTTAAAAATGTTTTGCCTCTTTCCCTTAAGAGGGAATTAAAGGCTCTCTTACCTTGTCTGTTTCATGTTTCATATATAATGATAAATTACGTTCACTAGTTAATATTAATTTAAAAATTCTGTATAATTTTTCATAAAATAATATTCAAGTAAAAAATTAAGATTAGTTTCAAAATCAAAACATCTTGCCTAAGATTGAACAAGTGGTCACCATACCTAAGTTAAAATTCTTTCATATCATTCCAAGTTAAGACAATTATTCAAGTTTATTTAAAATTAAATTCAGAAGATAGGCTTTTGTTATAAAGATTACTCTATTCCTAAAGTAAACAAAAACACTATATATAAATAAGTAAATGTTTCAAATTATAAAAATTATATTCCTTAATTTATAACTATTATAAAATAGTAAATAAGTAAATGTTTCAAATTATAAAAATTATATTCCTTAACTTATAACTATTATAAAATTAAATCTTTTACTCTTATTAGTTTTATATTGTATTATCCTTACAAGTTTTAAAACTATTATCTCGTAAAAAGTTTCAAGATGGTGATATTAAAAGTCTCACTCCTGCTGAGTGACACATGGAGCTTCACTGGGGTGGATGCCCTGGCCAAATTGAGTGCCCTCACAGGTCTTCAAGGGCTACAGCATGCCAGACTCACCATCCTATGGTGGAGGTGATAGGATGCCCAGTGGCCCCATGGAGTGGAGGCAGGGCCAGCTGAGGCGCAGCTGAGGGCAGCGGAGGACTGTTGGGATCTAGGCAGTGTCAGTCCTATCCTGGGCAGGGGGGCTGAAGGTGTTAAAGCCCAAGTGCATTCTTAGCGCTTTCTCGCGCTTCTTGTTTCTCCACGTGGGCTGATGACCATGGCTCCAAAAGCAGAGATCAGATCTGGGAGCCAGTCTGGGCTCCCAGGGCTCACAGATGGAGTATGGGTGGACATCAAAGTAGAGGTTGGTTTTGAGGATGTGGTGCTGGTTCCCCCAGGAGAGCTTAAGCCTTTCTGTGTGGGCAGGCTTTGGGGGATGGCAGTAACTGTGGCCACACCAGAGGTTGCTTTCCCTGGGGTGTGCCTTGCATTCTGTCCCTTGGTCCCCATGGTGGTGCTCTGGCTAGGGGCACTGGAGGTGTTCTGTTGTAACTGTGCCCCATGTTGCTGCCGGTTGCTTGGGGTACCTCCTCTTTTGGAGGAGATACACAAGGCCTCAAAAGCTACAATGAGTTCAGGGAGCATGTCATGGCTCCCAGATCCTCTCGATGTCATTGGGACCAAAGGGTAACTAGAGGTATCTTTACTGGCTGTACTGCTTGTCCCGCAAGGTGGGCTTAGGTGTTTCTGGGTGGGCAGGCTTTGAGGAATGGCAGTCAGGGTAGGAACATGAGTGTTTCCTTGCCCCTTTGTTCCCTTTTCTGTGTGTTTCCCCAGTGCCACGGTGGTACTGTGGCTAGGGGCACTGGAGGTGTTCTGTACCAACTGTGCCCCATGTTGCTGCCTGTTGCTTGGGGTACCTCCTCTTTGGGAGGAGATACACAAGGCCCCAAAAGCTGTAATGAGTTCAGGGAGCAAGTCTTGGCTCCCTGATCCTCCTGATGTCATTTGGACCAAAGAGAAACTAGAGATACCCTTTGTAGTGCTTGTCTCCTGAGGTGAGTTTTGGTGTTTCTGGGTGAGCAGGCTTTGAGGGATGGCACTCAGGGTAGAAATTCTACTGTTTCCTTGCCCCTTTTTAACCTCTTTTGTGTTTTTCCTGGGTGCCATGGTGGTACTCTGGCTGGGGGCACTGGAGGTTTTCCGTTCCAACCTTGCCCCATGTTGCTGCCTGTTGCTTGGGGATTCTCCTCTTTGGGAGGAGCTACACCAGGCCCCAAAGGCTGACATCATTTCAGGGAGCAAGTCTGGGCTCTCTGATCTCCTTGATGTCACAGGGGCCATAGGGAGACTAGAGATGCCCTTTTCAGTGGTAGTACTTGTCCCCTGAGGTGAGCTTAGGTGTTTCTGGGTGGGCAGGCTTTGAGGGATGGCACTCGGGGTAGGAACTCCACTCTTTCCTTGCTCTTTTTTACCCTCTTTTGTGTGCCCTCTGGGTGCCATGGTGGTGCTCTGGCTAGGGGCACTGGAGAGGTTCGGTTGCAAACTTGCCCCATGTTGCTGCCTGGTGCTTGGGGTTTCTCCTCTTTGGGAGGAGCTACACCAGGCCCCAAAGGCTGACATGAGGTCAGAAAGCAAGTCTGGGCTCTCTGATCTCCTTGATGTCCCAGGGACTGAAGACAAACTATAGGTACCCTTTTCAGTGGTAGTACTTGTCCCCTGAGGTGAGCTTAGGTGTTTCTGGGTGGGCAGGCTTTGAGGGATGGCACTCGGGGTAGGAACTCCACTCTTTCCTTGCTCTTTTTTACCCTCTTTTGTGTGCCCTCTGGGTGCCATGGTGGTGCTCTGGCTAGGGGCACTGGAGAGGTTCGGTTGCAAACTTGCCCCATGTTGCTGCCTGGTGCTTGGGGTTTCTCCTCTTTGGGAGGAGCTACACCAGGCCCCAAAGGCTGACATGAGGTCAGAAAGCAAGTCTGGGCTCTCTGATCTCCTTGATGTCCCAGGGACTGAAGACAAACTATAGGTACCCTTTTCAGTGGGAGTGCTTGTCCCCTGAGGTAAGCTTTGATGTTTCTGGGTGGGCAGGCTTTGAGGATTGGCACTCGGGGTAGGAACTCCACTCTTTCCTTGCCCTTTTTTACCCTTTTTTGTGTATGTTCTGGGTGCCATGGTGGTGCTCTGGCTAGGGGCACTGGAGGTGTTCTGTCCCAACACTGCTCCTTGTTGCTGCCTGGTGCTTGGGGTTTCTCCTCTTTGGGAGGAGCTACACCAGGCCCCAAAGGCTGACATGAGGTCAGAAAGCAAGTCTGGGCTCTCTGATCTCCTTGATGTCCCAGGGACTGCAGGGCAACTAGAGATACCCTTCGTAGTACTTGTCCTTTGAGGTGAGCTTTGGTGTTTCTGGATGGGCAGGCTTTGAGGATTGGCACTCGGGGTAGGAACTCCTCTCTTTCCTTGCCCTTTTTTACCCTCTTTTGGGTGTTTTCTGGGTGCCATGGTGGTGCTCTGGCTAGGGGCACTGGAGGTGTCATTTCCCAAACTTGCCCCACGGTGCTCTCTAGTTTTGGGGGTTTCTCTACTTTCTGAGCCTGATATTTGCTTGCGTGATGTCCGACCCAAGGACAAGTCTCTCCTCCCATCTGCCTTTGAGGTCACTGAATGTGTCTGGGTGCTGCCACGAGGACCCACAGTGGAGTTTCTATGCTGGTCAGACCCAAGGGCTGAGTAGTTTAGGCTGCCCACGGTTGTTGGGCCCACAGTCAAGGGTGGCATCGGAGCTGCCCCTGGACCTGGAGCTCCTACGTGTCCATGCTGACGACAGCTGACAAAGCTAGGGGCTCCAGGCTTCATCCCACCAGGAACCCCAGAACTGGGTGGGACGGTGGCTCCAGGGGTGAGAGGCTGCTTCCCCTGCAGAATGTGTCCTCGCACCCTTGGAGCTGGAGAGCTGGAGCTTGCTGCAGGTGAGGGCCTGTGAATACAGTAGGGCTTTGGGCCCTGGTGAGAGCGCCGGAAGCTCCTACCCAAGGTGGAGGGAGGCCCCAGATGTGGGGGCTGTGGAGGCAGAGTGGCGTTGAAGGGTGTGACCCCAAAGGGGGCCACTGGCTGTGCAGCCAAGCCTGCCAATGTGCTGAGAGAGGGCCTGGGAGGAAGGGCCAAAGCAGCAATTGGCAGGCTGGGGGAGAGCGGCCCTGTGAGATTGGTGATGGGAGGATGGCTCTGGGAAGAGACAGCAGAGCTGACCCACACTGGGGTGTGGGCCACCATGGTTGTGCTGCTGGGGGGATGGGGAAAGGTCTGGCTGAGGCCCACTGATGCCAGAGGCCTGGCCCCTCCCGGTGGAGAGGGGACCCCCCCATGGGCTTGTGGGGCCATGGCACAGCTGTTCCCAATGGCCTGGGTCTCACCCATCAGAAGGCCGTTGATGCGCTGCAGAGCTTTCTTCTTCTCCCTGTCTAGGTCCTCAGCCGTCACTGCACAGGCCAGTAACAGAGGTGGTGGCAGCTTCAGAGGCTCCCCTCGGCGGCATTGCAGGAGAGGAAACTTGCGTTTCCGTGGCCTACTGGTGTCTCCCGTGGGTGAGGACTTCTTCTTGGGAAATGGGTGTCCCGCCCTGCCTTCTGCCACCTTCTCACCCTGGGCCTTCTTTGGGGGAATCCCTGGGGATGAAGAACATCCCAGGGGCGGCTCCCCATTGGATGGGTCTGGAGCCCTCCTCTTCAGGGCTTGGAGACCTTGCGTGGAGCTGTAGGAGCTGCTGATGGGGTTTCTTTTGGGGCAGGAGCTCATGCAGATGGCCCGGGAGCTCTCAGCTCTGTCTCGGGAGCTCTGGGTGCAGCGGTTACTCCACAGAGGCCCAGGCCTGGGCACAAAGGCAGCCACACAGCTATGGGTCCCCAGGGGCCTAAAAGCAGATGCTCTTCCAGTGACCTGAGGGGGCCCCTTCGGATGGTCTCTGTCTACAGGATGCTCTGCTTGCTCAGCCACCACTTGGCCACTGTCTCCAGGGGCTGTGATCACAGTCCTCCCTGGGCAAGGTTCTTGGGCTGCTGGAAGCTGGCATGGAGCCACTTCCTGCCCCTGCACCCTACAAGGCGGCTGTCTGAGTCTGCAGCCTGGGATGCAGGAATTCATGAAAGCTGCAGTTGACAGCAGCCTCCTCCTCAGGAGACCTGGCATGCGGAGGGAGGAGGCAATAGCCAAGTCTCCCAGAAAAGATCGCAGGGTCCGCAGGACCCTGGAAAAGCACCTAGCAGGCACATTGCGCAACCGCTGAGGAGCAGTTGCAGGATGGCGGCAAGATGACCTGCGAGTGCTGCCACCAGCCCAGGAAGCCCTTAGTAGCCAACGAGTATAGGGATGTCGACGTCGGCGCGGCCCATGACCCGGCTCCTGGTGGGACCCTTCTGGCATGTCTCTGCCCCTCAGCGCCTGGGGCAGCGGTGAGGGACAATACTTGCTGTGAGAAGTCTCCACGGCAGTCTCAGCGAAGGCGCTAGTGGGTAATTGTAGCCTTGATCTCAAGAAGGCCTTCTTCCGTTGCTCACGCAGCTTCAGGTGAAACAGCTGTCAGACCTGTTGCCAGGACGCAGCTGAGGAAGGAATGAGTGTAGAACGTGAGGAAAACCGTTAATACTGGACAAGAGGCAGGCTTGCGCCAGGAACGGTCGCGCGCGTGCAAATTCCGCGTGCATGCAAATTCCGCGTGCATGCAAATTCCGCGTGCATGCAAATTCCGCGTGCATGCAAATTCCGCGTGCATGTGCAAAGTCTGCATGCACGTGCAAAGTCTGCATGCACTTGCAAAGTCCACGTCCTTGCACCAGATGCGGAAGAAATCTGTCAGTGGCCCACCAGAGCTCAGGATCAGCTGTGCACTGACTCCGCCTACTTGACCCCAGCTCAGGCTCCGACCTGATCAGCCAGGTCCTGCTGCGCAGAAGCCTGGGCAAGGGTAAGCACACTTCCATCCCACCACCAGGGGACCCCCATGCGGGTCAGGCCCAGGCCTGATCCGCCCTGCTGAACTACAGGCCAGCTTGGGCAGAGGGTAGTCACAGGGCCATCCCGCCTCAGGCTGACCCCTGCTGGAACTCCGACTCCGCCCAGGAATGACTCCGCCCCCTGTCAGTGGCCCACCAGAGCTCAGGATCAGCTGTGCACTGACTCCGCCTACTTGACCCCAGCTCAGGCTCCGACCTGATCAGCCAGGTCCTGCTGCGCAGAAGCCTGGGCAAGGGTAAGCACACTTCCATCCCACCACCAGGGGACCCCCGTGCGGGTCAGGCCCAGGCCTGATCCGCCCTGCTGAACTACAGGCCAGCTTGGGCAGAGGGTAGTCACAGGGCCATCCCGCCTCAGGCTGACCCCTGCTGGAACTCCGACTCCGCCCAGGAATGACTCCGCCCCCTGCCAGTGGCCCACCAGAGCTCAGGATCAGCTGTGCACTGACTCCGCCTACTTGACCCCAGCTCAGGCTCCGACCTGATCAGCCAGGTCCTGCTGCGCAGAAGCCTGGGCAAGGGTAAGCACAGTTCCATCCCACCACCAGGGGACCCCCGTGCAGGTCAGGCCCAGGCCTGATCCGCCCTGCTGAACTACAGGCCAGCTTGGGCAGAGGGTAGTCACAGGGCCATCCGGCCTCAGGCTGACCCCTGCTGGAACTCCGACTCCGCCCAGGAATGACTCCGCCCCCTGTCAGTGGCCCACCAGAGCTCAGGATCAGCTGTGCACTGACTCCGCCTACTTGACCCCAGCTCAGGCTCCGACCTGATCAGCCAGGTCCTGCTGCGCAGAAGCCTGGGCAAGGGTAAGCACAGTTCCATCCCACCACCAGGGGACCCCCGTGCGGGTCAGGCCCAGGCCTGATCCGCCCTGCTGAACTACAGGCCAGCTTGGGCAGAGGGTAGTCACAGGGCCATCCCGCCTCAGGCTGACCCCTGCTGGAACTCCGACTCCGCCCAGGAATGACTCCGCCCCCTGTCAGTGGCCCACCACAGCTCAGGATCAGCTGTGCACTGACTCCGCCTACTTGACCCCAGCTCAGGCTCCGGACCTGATCAGCCAGGTCCTGCTGTGCAGAAGCCTGGGCAAGGGTAAGCACAGTTCCATCCCACCACCAGGGGACCCCCGTGCGGGTCAGGCCCAGGCCTGATCCGCCCTGCTGAACTACAGGCCAGCTTGGGCAGAGGGTAGTCACAGGGCCATCCCGCCTCAGGCTGACCCCTGCTGGAACTCCGACTCCGCCCAGGAATGACTCCGCCCCCTGTCAGTGGCCCACCAGAGCTCAGGATCAGCTGTGCACTGACTCCGCCTACTTGACCCCAGCTCAGGCTCCGACCTGATCAGCCAGGTCCTGCTGCGCAGAAGCCTGGGCAAGGGTAAGCACAGTTCCATCCCACCACCAGGGGACCCCCGTGCGGGTCAGGCCCAGGCCTGATCCGCCCTGCTGAACTACAGGCCAGCTTGGGCAGAGGGTAGTCACAGGGCCATCCCGCCTCAGGCTGACCCCTGCTGGAACTCCGACTCCGCCCAGGAATGACTCCGCCCCCTGTCAGTGGCCCACCAGAGCTCAGGATCAGCTGTGCACTGACTCCGCCTACTTGACCCCAGCTCAGGCTCCGACCTGATCAGCCAGGTCCTGCTGCGCAGAAGCCTGGGCAAGGGTAAGCACAGTTCCATCCCACCACCAGCGGACCCCCGGGCGGGTCAGGCCCAGGCCTGATCCGCCCTGCTGAACTACAGGCCAGCTTGGGCAGAGGGTAGTCACAGGGCCATCCCGCCTCAGGCTGACCCCTGCTGGAACTCCGACTCCGCCCAGGAATGACTCCGCCCCCTGCAAGTGGCCCACCAGAGCTCAGGATCAGCTGTGCACTGACTCCGCCTACTTGACCCCAGCTCAGGCTCCGACCTGATCAGCCAGGTCCTGCTGCGCAGAAGTCTGGGCAAGGGTAAGCACACTTCCATCCCACCACCAGGGGACCCCCGTGCGGGTCAGGCCCAGGCCTGATCCGCCCTGCTGAACTACAGGCCAGCTTGGGCAGAGGGTAGTCACAGGGCCATCCCGCCTCAGGCTGACCCCTGCTGGAACTCCGACTCCGCCCAGGAATGACTCCGCCCCCTGTCAGTGGCCCACCAGAGCTCAGGATCAGCTGTGCACTGACTCCGCCTACTTGACCCCAGCTCAGGCTCCGACCTGATCAGCCAGGTCCTGCTGCGCAGAAGCCTGGGCAAGGGTAAGCACAGTTCCATCCCACCACCAGGGGACCCCCGTGCGGGTCAGGCCCAGGCCTGATCCGCCCTGCTGAACTACAGGCCAGCTTGGGCAGAGGGTAGTCACAGGGCCATCCCGCCTCAGGCTGACCCCTGCTGGAACTCCGACTCCGCCCAGGAATGACTCCGCCCCCTGTCAGTGGCCCACCAGAGCTCAGGATCAGCTGTGCACTGACTCCGCCTACTTGACCCCAGCTCAGGCTCCGACCTGATCAGCCAGGTCCTGCTGCGCAGAAGCCTGGGCAAGGGTAAGCACAGTTCCATCCCACCACCAGGGGACCCCCGTGCGGGTCAGGCCCAGGCCTGATCCGCCCTGCTGAACTACAGGCCAGCTTGGGCAGAGGGTAGTCACAGGGCCATCCCGCCTCAGGCTGACCCCTGCTGGAACTCCGACTCCGCCCAGGAATGACTCCGCCCCCTGTCAGTGGCCCACCAGAGCTCAGGATCAGCTGTGCACTGACTCCGCCTACTTGACCCCAGCTCAGGCTCCGACCTGATCAGCCACGTCCTGCTGCGCAGAAGCCTGGGCAAGGGTAAGCACAGTTCCATCCCACCACCAGGGGACCCCCGTGCGGGTCAGGCCCAGGCCTGATCCGCCCTGCTGAACTACAGGCCAGCTTGGGCAGAGGGTAGTCACAGGGCCATCCCGCCTCAGGCTGACCCCTGCTGGAACTCCGACTCCGCCCAGGAATGACTCCGCCCCCTGCCAGTGGCCCACCAGAGCTCAGGATCAGCTGTGCACTGACTCCGCCTACTTGACCCCAGCTCAGGCTCCGACCTGATCAGCCAGGTCCTGCTGCGCAGAAGCCTGGGCAAGGGTAAGCACACTTCCATCCACCACCAGGGGACCCCCGTGCGGGTCAGGCCCAGGCCTGATCCGCCCTGCTGAACTACAGGCCAGCTTGGGCAGAGGGTAGTCACAGGGCCATCCCGCCTCAGGCTGACCCCTGCTGGAACTCCGACTCCGCCCAGGAATGACTCCGCCCCCTGTCAGTGGCCCACCAGAGCTCAGGATCAGCTGTGCACTGACTCCGCCTACTTGACCCCAGCTCAGGCTCCGACCTGATCAGCCAGGTCCTGCTGTGCAGAAGCCTGGGCAAGGGTAAGCACAGTTCCATCCCACCACCAGGGGACCCCGTGCGGGTCAGGCCCAGGCCTGATCCGCCCTGCTGAACTACAGGCCAGCTTGGGCAGAGGGTAGTCACAGGGCCATCCCGCCTCAGGCTGACCCCTGCTGGAACTCCGACTCCGCCCAGGAATGACTCCGCCCCCTGCAAGTGGCCCACCAGAGCTCAGGATCAGCTGTGCACTGACTCCGCCTACTTGACCCCAGCTCAGGCTCCGACCTGATCAGTCAGGTCCTGCTGCGCAGAAGCCTGGGCAAGGGTAAGCACAGTTCCATCCCACCACCAGGGGACCCCCGTGCGGGTCAGGCCCAGGCCTGATCCGCCCTGCTGAACTACAGGCCAGCTTGGGCAGAGGGTAGTCACAGGGCCATCCCGCCTCAGGCTGACCCCTGCTGGAACTCCGACTCCGCCCAGGAATGACTCCGCCCCCTGTCAGTGGCCCACCAGAGCTCAGGATCAGCTGTGCACTGACTCCGCCTACTTGACCCCAGCTCAGGCTCCGACCTGATCAGCCAGGTCCTGCTGCGCAGAAGCCTGGGCAAGGGTAAGCACACTTCCATCCCACACCAGGGGACCCCCGTGCGGGTCAGGCCCAGGCCTGATCCGCCCTGCTGAACTACAGGCCAGCTTGGGCAGAGGGTAGTCACAGGGCCATCCCGCCTTAGGCTGACCCCTGCTGGAACTCCGACTCCGCCCAGGAATGACTCCGCCCCCTGTCAGTGGCCCACCAGAGCTCAGGATCAGCTGTGCACTGACTCCGCCTACTTGACCCCAGCTCAGGCTCCGACCTGATCAGCCAGGTCCTGCTGCGCAGAAGCCTGGGCAAGCGTAAGCACAGTTCCATCCCACCACCAGGGGACCCCCGTGCGGGTCAGGCCCAGGCCTGATCCGCCCTGCTGAACTACAGGCCAGCTTGGGCAGAGGGTAGTCACAGGGCCATCCCGCCTCAGGCTGACCCCTGCTGGAACTCCGACTCCGCCCAGGAATGACTCCGCCCCCTGTCAGTGGCCCACCAGAGCTCAGGATCAGCTGTGCACTGACTCCGCCTACTTGACCCCAGCTCAGGCTCCGACCTGATCAGCCAGGTCCTGCTGCGCAGAAGCCTGGGCAAGGTAAGCACACTTCCATCCCACCACCAGGGGACCCCCGTGCGGGTCAGGCCCAGGCCTGATCCGCCCTGCTGAACTACAGGCCAGCTTGGCCAGAGGGTAGTCACAGGGCCATCCCGCCTCAGGCTGACCCCTGCTGGAACTCCGACTCCGCCCAGGAATGACTCCGCCCCCTGCCAGTGGCCCACCAGAGCTCAGGATCAGCTGTGCACTGACTCCGCCTACTTGACCCCAGCTCAGGCTCCGACCTGATCAGCCAGTCCTGCTGCGCAGAAGCCTGGGCAAGGGTAAGCACAGTTCCATCCCACCACCAGGGGACCCCCGTGCGGGTCAGGCCCAGGCCTGATCCGCCTGCTGAACTACAGGCCAGCTTGGGCCAGAGGGTAGTCACAGGGCCATCCCGCCTCAGGCTGACCCCTGCTGGAACTCCGACTCCGCCCAGGAATGACTCCGCCCCTGTCAGTGGCCCACCAGAGCTCAGGATCAGCTGTGCACTGACTCCGCCTACTTGACCCCAGCTCAGGCTCCGACCTGATCAGCCAGGTCCTGCTGCGCAGAAGCCTGGGCAAGGGTAAGCACACTTCCATCCCACCACCAGGGGACCCCCGTGCGGGTCAGGCCCAGGCCTGATCCGCCCTGCTGAACTACAGGCCAGCTTGGGCAGAGGGTAGTCACAGGGCCATCCCGCTCAGGCTGACCCCTGCTGGAACTCCGACTCCGCCCAGGAATGACTCCGCCCCCTGTCAGTGGCCCACCAGAGCTCAGGATCAGCTGTGCACTGACTCCGCCTACTTGACCCCCAGCTCAGGCTCCGACCTGATCAGCCAGGTCCTGCTGCGCAGAAGCCTGGGCAAGGGTAAGCACACTTCCATCCCACCACCAGGGGACCCCCGTGCGGGTCAGGCCCAGGCCTGATCCGCCCTGCTGAACTACAGGCCAGCTTGGGCAGAGGGTAGTCACAGGGCCATCCTGCCTCAGGCTGACCCCTGCTGGAACTCCGACTCCGCACAGGAATGACTCCGCCCCCTGTCAGTGGCCCACCAGAGCTCAGGATCAGCTGTGCACTGACTCCGCCTACTTGACCCCAGCTCAGGCTCCGACCTGATCAGCCAGGTCCTGCTGTGCAGAAGCCTGGGCAAGGGTAAGCACAGTTCCATCCCACCACCAGGGGACCCCCGTGCGGGTCAGGCCCAGGCCTGATCCGCCCTGCTGAACTACAGGCCAGCTTGGGCAGAGGGTAGTCACAGGGCCATCCCGCCTCAGGCTGACCCCTGCTGGAACTCCGACTCCGCCCAGGAATGACTCCGCCCCCTGCAAGTGGCCCACCAGAGCTCAGGATCAGCTGTGCACTGACTCCGCCTACTTGACCCCAGCTCAGGCTCCGACCTGATCAGCCAGGTCCTGCTGCGCAGAAGCCTGGGCAAGGGTAAGCACAGTTCCATCCCACCACCAGGGGACCCCCGTGCGGGTCAGGCCCAGGCCTGATCCGCCCTGCTGAACTACAGGCCAGCTTGGGCAGAGGGTAGTCACAGGGCCATCCCGCCTCAGGCTGACCCCTGCTGGAACTCCGACTCCGCCCAGGAATGACTCCGCCCCCTGCAAGTGGCCCCACCAGAGCTCAGGATCAGCTGTGCACTGACTCCGCCTACTTGACCCCAGCTCAGGCTCCGACCTGATCAGCCAGGTCCTGCTGCGCAGAAGCCTGGGCAAGGGTAAGCACAGTTCCATCCCACCACCAGGGGACCCCCGTGCGGGTCAGGCCCAGGCCTGATCCGCCCTGCTGAACTACAGGCCAGCTTGGGCAGAGGGTAGTCACAGGGCCATCCCGCCTCAGGCTGACCCCTGCTGGAACTCCGACTCCGCCCAGGAATGACTCCGCCCCCTGTCAGTGGCCCACCAGAGCTCAGGATCAGCTGTGCACTGACTCCGCCTACTTGACCCCAGCTCAGGCTCCGACCTGATCAGCCAGGTCCTGCTGCGCAGAAGCCTGGGCAAGGGTAAGCACACTTCCATCCCACCACCAGGGACCCCCGTGCGGGTCAGGCCCAGGCCTGATCCGCCCTGCTGAACTACAGGCCAGCTTGGGCAGAGGGTAGTCACAGGGCCATCCCGCCTCAGGCTGACCCCTGCTGGAACCTCCGACTCCGCCCAGGAATGACTCCGCCCCCTGCCAGTGGCCCACCAGAGCTCAGGATCAGCTGTGCACTGACTCCGCCTACTTGACCCCAGCTCAGGCTCCGACCTGATCAGCCAGGTCCTGCTGCGCAGAAGCCTGGGCAAGGGTAAGCACAGTTCCATCCCACCACCAGGGGACCCCCGTGCGGGTCAGGCCCAGGCCTGATCCGCCCTGCTGAACTACAGGCCAGCTTGGGCAGAGGGTAGTCACAGGGCCATCCCGCCTCAGGCTGACCCCTGCTGGAACTCCGACTCCGCCCAGGAATGACTCCGCCCCCTGTCAGTGGCCCACCAGAGCTCAGGATCAGCTGTGCACTGACTCCGCCTACTTGACCCCAGCTCAGGCTCCGACCTGATCAGCCAGGTCCTGCTGCGCAGAAGCCTGGGCAAGGGTAAGCACAGTTCCATCCCACCACCAGGGGACCCCCGTGCGGGTCAGGCCCAGGCCTGATCCGCCCTGCTGAACTACAGGCCAGCTTGGGCAGAGGGTAGTCACAGGGCCATCCCGCCTCAGGCTGACCCCTGCTGGAACTCCGACTCCGCCCAGGAATGACTCCGCCCCCTGTCAGTGGCCCACCAGAGCTCAGGATCAGCCTGTGCACTGACTCCGCCTACTTGACCCCAGCTCAGGCTCTGACCTGATCAGCCAGGTCCTGCTGCGCAGAAGCCAAGGGTAAGCACACTTCCATCCCACCACCAGGGGACCCCCGTGCGGGGTCAGGCCCAGGCCTGATCCGCCCTGCTGAACTACAGGCCAGCTTGGGCAGAGGGTAGTCACAGGGCCATCCGGCCTCAGGCTGACCCCTGCTGGAACTCCGACTCCACCCAGGAATGACTCCGCCCCCTGTCAGTGGCCCACCAGAGCTCAGGATCAGCTGTGCACTGACTCCGCCTACTTGACCCCAGCTCAGGCTCCGACCTGATCAGCCAGGTCCTGCTGTGCAGAAGCCTGGGCAAGGGTAAGCACAGTTCCATCCCACCACCAGGGGACCACCGTGCGGGTCAGGCCCAGGCCTGATCCGCCCTGCTGAACTACAGGCCAGCTTGGGCAGAGGGTAGTCACAGGGCCATCCGGCCTCAGGCTGACCCCTGCTGGAACTCCGACTCCGCCCAGGAATGACTCCGCCCCCTGTCAGTGGCCCACCAGAGCTCAGGATCAGCTGTGCACTGACTCCGCCTACTTGACCCCAGCTCAGGCTCCGACCTGATCAGCCAGGTCCTGCTGCGCAGAAGCCTGGGCAAGGGTAAGCACAGTTCCATCCCACCACCAGGGGACCCCCGTGCGGGTCAGGCCCAGGCCTGATCCGCCCTGCTGAACTACAGGCCAGCTTGGGCAGAGGGTAGTCACAGGGCCATCCCGCCTCAGGCTGACCCCTGCTGGAACTCCGACTCCGCCCAGGAATGACTCCGCCCCCTGTCAGTGGCCCACCAGAGCTCAGGATCAGCTGTGCACTGACTCCGCCTACTTGACCCCAGCTCAGGCTCCGACCTGATCAGCCAGGTCCTGCTGCGCAGAAGCCTGGGCAAGGGTAAGCACAGTTCCATCCCACCACCAGGGGACCCCCGTGCGGGTCAGGCCCAGGCCTGATCCGCCCTGCTGAACTACAGGCCAGCTTGGGCAGAGGGTAGTCACAGGGCCATCCCGCCTCAGGCTGACCCCTGCTGGAACTCCGACTCCGCCCAGGAATGACTCCGCCCCCTGTCAGTGGCCCACCAGAGCTCAGGATCAGCTGTGCACTGACTCCGCCTACTTGACCCCAGCTCAGGCTCTGACCTGATCAGCCAGGTCCTGCTGCGCAGAAGCCTGGGCAAGGGTAAGCACAGTTCCATCCCACCACCAGGGGACCCCCGTGCGGGTCAGGCCCAGGCCTGATCCGCCCTGCTGAACTACAGGCCAGCTTGGGCAGAGGGTAGTCACAGGGCCATCCGGCCTCAGGCTGACCCCTGCTGGAACTCCGACTCCGCCCAGGAATGACTCCGCCCCCTGTCAGTGGCCCACCAGAGCTCAGGATCAGCTGTGCACTGACTCCGCCTACTTGACCCCAGCTCAGGCTCCGACCTGATCAGCCAGGTCCTGCTGTGCAGAAGCCTGGGCAAGGGTAAGCACAGTTCCATCCCACCACCAGGGGACCCCCGTGCGGGTCAGGCCCAGGCCTGATCCGCCCTGCTGAACTACAGGCCAGCTTGGGCAGAGGGTAGTCACAGGGCCATCCGGCCTCAGGCTGACCCCTGCTGGAACTCCGACTCCGCCCAGGAATGACTCCGCCCCCTGTCAGTGGCCCACCAGAGCTCAGGATCAGCTGTGCACTGACTCCGCCTACTTGACCCCAGCTCAGGCTCCGACCTGATCAGCCAGGTCCTGCTGCGCAGAAGCCTGGGCAAGGGTAAGCACACTTCCATCCCACCACCAGGGGACCCCCGTGCGGGTCAGGCCCAGGCCTGATCCGCCCTGCTGAACTACAGGCCAGCTTGGGCAGAGGGTAGTCACAGGGCCATCCCGCCTCAGGCTGACCCCTGCTGGAACTCCGACTCCGCCCAGGAATGACTCCGCCCCCTGCAAGTGGCCCACCAGAGCTCAGGATCAGCTGTGCACTGACTCCGCCTACTTGACCCCAGCTCAGGCTCCGACCTGATCAGCCAGGTCCTGCTGCGCAGAAGCCTGGGCAAGGGTAAGCACAGTTCCATCCCACCACCAGGGGACCCCCGTGCGGGTCAGGCCCAGGCCTGATCCGCCCTGCTGAACTACAGGCCAGCTTGGGCAGACGGTAGTCACAGGGCCATCCCGCCTCAGGCTGACCCCTGCTGGAACTCCGACTCCGCCCAGGAATGACTCCGCCCCCTGTCAGTGGCCCACCAGAGCTCAGGATCAGCTGTGCACTGACTCCGCCTACTTGACCCCAGCTCAGGCTCCGACCTGATCAGCCAGGTCCTGCTGCGCAGAAGCCTGGGCAAGGGTAAGCACACTTCCATCCCACCACCAGGGGACCCCCGTGCGGGTCAGGCCCAGGCCTGATCCGCCCTGCTGAACTACAGGCCAGCTTGGGCAGAGGGTAGTCACAGGGCCATCCCGCCTCAGGCTGACCCCTGCTGGAACTCCGACTCCGCCCAGGAATGACTCCGCCCCCTGTCAGTGGCCCACCAGAGCTCAGGATCAGCTGTGCACTGACTCCGCCTACTTGACCCCAGCTCAGGCTCCGACCTGATCAGCCAGGTCCTGCTGCGCAGAAGCCTGGGCAAGTGTAAGCACAGTTCCATCCCACCACCAGGGGACCCCCGTGCGGGTCAGGCCCAGGCCTGATCCGCCCTGCTGAACTACAGGCCAGCTTGGGCAGAGGGTAGTCACAGGGCCATCCCGCCTCAGGCTGACCCCTGCTGGAACTCCGACTCCGCCCAGGAATGACTCCGCCCCCTGTCAGTGGCCCACCAGAGCTCAGGATCAGCTGTGCACTGACTCCGCCTACTTGACCCCAGCTCAGGCTCCGACCTGATCAGCCAGGTCCTGCTGCGCAGAAGCCTGGGCAAGGGTAAGCACAGTTCCATCCCACCACCAGGGGACCCCCGTGCGGGTCAGGCCCAGGCCTGATCCGCCCTGCTGAACTACAGGCCAGCTTGGGCAGAGGGTAGTCACAGGGCCATCCCGCCTCAGGCTGACCCCTGCTGGAACTCCGACTCCGCCCAGGAATGACTCCGCCCCCTGCCAGTGGCCCACCAGAGCTCAGGATCAGCTGTGCACTGACTCCGCCTACTTGACCCCAGCTCAGGCTCCGACCTGATCAGCCAGGTCCTGCTGCGCAGAAGCCTGGGCAAGGGTAAGCACAGTTCCATCCCCACCACCAGGGGACCCCCGTGCGGGTCAGGCCCAGGCCTGATCCGCCCTGCTGAACTACAGGCCAGCTTGGGCAGAGGGTAGTCACAGGGCCATCCGGCCTCAGGCTGACCCCTGCTGGAACTCCGACTCCGCCCAGGAATGACTCCGCCCCCTGTCAGTGGCCCACCAGAGCTCAGGATCAGCTGTGCACTGACTCCGCCTACTTGACCCCAGCTCAGGCTCCGACCTGATCAGCCAGGTCCTGCTGCGCAGAAGCCTGGGCAAGGGTAAGCACAGTTCCATCCCACCACCAGGGGACCCCCGTGCGGGTCAGGCCCAGGCCTGATCCGCCCTGCTGAACTACAGGCCAGCTTGGGCAGAGGGTAGTCACAGGGCCATCCCGCCTCAGGCTGACCCCTGCTGGAACTCCGACTCCGCCCAGGAATGACTCCGCCCCCTGCAAGTGGCCCACCAGAGCTCAGGATCAGCTGTGCACTGACTCCGCCTACTTGACCCCAGCTCAGGCTCCGACCTGATCAGCCAGGTCCTGCTGCGCAGAAGTCTGGGCAAGGGTAAGCACACTTCCATCCCACCACCAGGGGACCCCCGTGCGGGTCAGGCCCAGGCCTGATCCGCCCTGCTGAACTACAGGCCAGCTTGGGCAGAGGGTAGTCACAGGGCCATCCCGCCTCAGGCTGACCCCTGCTGGAACTCCGACTCCGCCCAGGAATGACTCCGCCCCCTGTCAGTGGCCCACCAGAGCTCAGGATCAGCTGTGCACTGACTCCGCCTACTTGACCCCAGCTCAGGCTCCGACCTGATCAGCCAGGTCCTGCTGCGCAGAAGCCTGGGCAAGGGTAAGCACAGTTCCATCCCACCACCAGGGGACCCCCGTGCGGGTCAGGCCCAGGCCTGATCCGCCCTGCTGAACTACAGGCCAGCTTGGGCAGAGGGTAGTCACAGGGCCATCCCGCCTCAGGCTGACCCCTGCTGGAACTCCGACTCCGCCCAGGAATGACTCCGCCCCCTGTCAGTGGCCACCAGAGCTCAGGATCAGCTGTGCACTGACTCCGCCTACTTGACCCCAGCTCAGGCTCCGACCTGATCAGCCAGGTCCTGCTGCGCAGAAGCCTGGGCAAGGGTAAGCACAGTTCCATCCCACCACCAGGGGACCCCCGTGCAGGTCAGGCCCAGGCCTGATCCGCCCTGCTGAACTACAGGCCAGCTTGGGCAGAGGGTAGTCACAGGGCCATCCGGCCTCAGGCTGACCCCTGCTGGAACTCCGACTCCGCCCAGGAATGACTCCGCCCCCTGTCAGTGGCCCACCAGAGCTCAGGATCAGCTGTGCACTGACTCCGCCTACTTGACCCCAGCTCAGGCTCCGACCTGATCAGCCAGGTCCTGCTGCGCAGAAGCCTGGGCAAGGGTAAGCACAGTTCCATCCCACCACCAGGGGACCCCCGTGCGGGTCAGGCCCAGGCCTGATCCGCCCTGCTGAACTACAGGCCAGCTTGGGCAGAGGGTAGTCACAGGGCCATCCCGCCTCAGGCTGACCCCTGCTGGAACTCCGACTCCGCCCAGGAATGACTCCGCCCCCTGTCAGTGGCCCACCAGAGCTCAGGATCAGCTGTGCACTGACTCCGCCTACTTGACCCCAGCTCAGGCTCCGACCTGATCAGCCAGGTCCTGCTGCGCAGAAGCCTGGGCAAGGGTAAGCACAGTTCCATCCCACCACCAGGGGACCCCCGTGCGGGTCAGGCCCAGGCCTGATCCGCCCTGCTGAACTACAGGCCAGCTTGGGCAGAGGGTAGTCACAGGGCCATCCCGCCTCAGGCTGACCCCTGCTGGAACTCCGACTCCGCCCAGGAATGACTCCGCCCCCTGCCAGTGGCCCACCAGAGCTCAGGATCAGCTGTGCACTGACTCCGCCTACTTGACCCCAGCTCAGGCTCCGACCTGATCAGCCAGGTCCTGCTGCGCAGAAGCCTGGGCAAGGGTAAGCACACTTCCATCCCACCACCAGGGGACCCCCGTGCGGGTCAGGCCCAGGCCTGATCCGCCCTGCTGAACTACAGGCCAGCTTGGGCAGAGGGTAGTCACAGGGCCATCCCGCCTCAGGCTGACCCCTGCTGGAACTCCGACTCCGCCCAGGAATGACTCCGCCCCCTGTCAGTGGCCCACCAGAGCTCAGGATCAGCTGTGCACTGACTCCGCCTACTTGACCCCAGCTCAGGCTCCGACCTGATCAGCCAGGTCCTGCTGTGCAGAAGCCTGGGCAAGGGTAAGCACAGTTCCATCCCACCACCAGGGGACCCCCGTGCGGGTCAGGCCCAGGCCTGATCCGCCCTGCTGAACTACAGGCCAGCTTGGGCAGAGGGTAGTCACAGGGCCATCCCGCCTCAGGCTGACCCCTGCTGGAACTCCGACTCCGGCCCAGGAATGACTCCGCCCCCTGTCAAGTGGCCCACCAGAGCTCAGGATCAGCTGTGCACTGACTCCGCCTACTTGACCCCAGCTCAGGCTCCGACCTGATCAGTCAGGTCCTGCTGCGCAGAAGCCTGGGCAAGGGTAAGCACAGTTCCATCCCACCACCAGGGGACCCCCGTGCGGGTCAGGCCCAGGCCTGATCCGCCCTGCTGAACTACAGGCCAGCTTGGGCAGAGGGTAGTCACAGGGCCATCCCGCCTCAGGCTGACCCCTGCTGGAACTCCGACTCCGCCCAGGAATGACTCCGCCCCCTGTCAGTGGCCCACCAGAGCTCAGGATCAGCTGTGCACTGACTCCGCCTACTTGACCCCAGCTCAGGCTCCGACCTGATCAGCCAGGTCCTGCTGCGCAGAAGCCTGGGCAAGGGTAAGCACACTTCCATCCCACCACCAGGGGACCCCCGTGCGGGTCAGGCCCAGGCCTGATCCGCCCTGCTGAACTACAGGCCAGCTTGGGCAGAGGGTAGTCACAGGGCCATCCCGCCTCAGGCTGACCCCTGCTGGAACTCCGACTCCGCCCAGGAATGACTCCGCCCCCTGTCAGTGGCCCACCAGAGCTCAGGATCAGCTGTGCACTGACTCCGCCTACTTGACCCCAGCTCAGGCTCCGACCTGATCAGCCAGGTCCTGCTGCGCAGAAGCCTGGGCAAGGGTAAGCACAGTTCCATCCCACCACCAGGGGACCCCCGTGCGGGTCAGGCCCAGGCCTGATCCGCCCTGCTGAACTACAGGCCAGCTTGGGCAGAGGGTAGTCACAGGGCCATCCCGCCTCAGGCTGACCCCTGCTGGAACTCCGACTCCGCCCAGGAATGACTCCGCCCCCTGTCAGTGGCCCACCAGAGCTCAGGATCAGCTGTGCACTGACTCCGCCTACTTGACCCCAGCTCAGGCTCCGACCTGATCAGCCAGGTCCTGCTGCGCAGAAGCCTGGGCAAGGGTAAGCACAGTTCCATCCCACCACCAGGGGACCCCCGTGCGGGTCAGGCCCAGGCCTGATCCGCCCTGCTGAACTACAGGCCAGCTTGGGCAGAGGGTAGTCACAGGGCCATCCCGCCTCAGGCTGACCCCTGCTGGAACTCCGACTCCGCCCAGGAATGACTCCGCCCCCTGCCAGTGGCCCACCAGAGCTCAGGATCAGCTGTGCACTGACTCCGCCTACTTGACCCCAGCTCAGGCTCCGACCTGATCAGCCAGGTCCTGCTGCGCAGAAGCCTGGGCAAGGGTAAGCACAGTTCCATCCCACCACCAGGGGACCCCCGTGCGGGTCAGGCCCAGGCCTGATCCGCCCTGCTGAACTACAGGCCAGCTTGGGCAGAGGGTAGTCACAGGGCCATCCCTGCCTCAGGCTGACCCCTGCTGGAACTCCGACTCCGCACAGGAATGACTCCGCCCCCTGTCAGTGGCCCACCAGAGCTCAGGATCAGCTGTGCACTGACTCCGCCTACTTGACCCCAGCTCAGGCTCCGACCTGATCAGCCAGGTCCTGCTGTGCAGAAGCCTGGGCAAGGGTAAGCACAGTTCCATCCCACCACCAGGGGACCCCCGTGCGGGTCAGGCCCAGGCCTGATCCGCCCTGCTGAACTACAGGCCAGCTTGGGCAGAGGGTAGTCACAGGGCCATCCCGCCTCAGGCTGACCCCTGCTGGAACTCCGACTCCGCCCAGGAATGACTCCGCCCCCTGCCAGTGGCCCACCAGAGCTCAGGATCAGCTGTGCACTGACTCCGCCTACTTGACCCCAGCTCAGGCTCCGACCTGATCAGCCAGGTCCTGCTGCGCAGAAGCCTGGGCAAGGGTAAGCACAGTTCCATCCCACCACCAGGGGACCCCCGTGCGGGTCAGGCCCAGGCCTGATCCGCCCTGCTGAACTACAGGCCAGCTTGGGCAGAGGGGGTAGTCACAGGGCCATCCCGCCTCAGGCTGACCCCTGCTGGAACTCCGACTCCGCCCAGGAATGACTCCGCCCCCTGTCAGTGGCCCACCAGAGCTCAGGATCAGCTGTGCACTGACTCCGCCTACTTGACCCCAGCTCAGGCTCCGACCTGATCAGCCAGGTCCTGCTGCGCAGAAGCCTGGGCAAGGGTAAGCACACTTCCATCCCACCACCAGGGGACCCCCGTGCGGGTCAGGCCCAGGCCTGATCCGCCCTGCTGAACTACAGGCCAGCTTGGGCAGAGGGTAGTCACAGGGCCATCCCGCCTCAGGCTGACCCCTGCTGGAACTCCGACTCCGCCCAGGAATGACTCCGCCCCCTGTCAGTGGCCCACCAGAGCTCAGGATCAGCTGTGCACTGACTCCGCCTACTTGACCCCAGCTCAGGCTCCGACCTGATCAGCCAGGTCCTGCTGTGCAGAAGCCTGGGCAAGGGTAAGCACAGTTCCATCCCACCACCAGGGGACCCCCGTGCGGGTCAGGCCCAGGCCTGATCCGCCCTGCTGAACTACAGGCCAGCTTGGGCAGAGGGTAGTCACAGGGCCATCCCGCCTCAGGCTGACCCCTGCTGGAACTCCGACTCCGCCCAGGAATGACTCCGCCCCCTGCAAGTGGCCCACCAGAGCTCAGGATCAGCTGTGCACTGACTCCGCCTACTTGACCCCAGCTCAGGCTCCGACCTGATCAGTCAGGTCCTGCTGCGCAGAAGCCTGGGCAAGGGTAAGCACAGTTCCATCCCACCACCAGGGGACCCCCGTGCGGGTCAGGCCCAGGCCTGATCCGCCCTGCTGAACTACAGGCCAGCTTGGGCAGAGGGTAGTCACAGGGCCATCCCGCCTCAGGCTGACCCCTGCTGGAACTCCGACTCCGCCCAGGAATGACTCCGCCCCCTGTCAGTGGCCCACCAGAGCTCAGGATCAGCTGTGCACTGACTCCGCCTACTTGACCCCAGCTCAGGCTCCGACCTGATCAGCCAGGTCCTGCTGCGCAGAAGCCTGGGCAAGGGTAAGCACACTTCCATCCCACCACCAGGGGACCCCCGTGCGGGTCAGGCCCAGGCCTGATCCGCCCTGCTGAACTACAGGCCAGCTTGGGCAGAGGGTAGTCACAGGGCCATCCCGCCTTAGGCTGACCCCTGCTGGAACTCCGACTCCGCCCAGGAATGACTCCGCCCCCTGTCAGTGGCCCACCAGAGCTCAGGATCAGCTGTGCACTGACTCCGCCTACTTGACCCCAGCTCAGGCTCCGACCTGATCAGCCAGGTCCTGCTGCGCAGAAGCCTGGGCAAGGGTAAGCACAGTTCCATCCCACCACCAGGGGACCCCCGTGCGGGTCAGGCCCAGGCCTGATCCGCCCTGCTGAACTACAGGCCAGCTTGGGCAGAGGGTAGTCACAGGGCCATCCCGCCTCAGGCTGACCCTGCTGGAACTCCGACTCCGCCCAGGAATGACTCCGCCCCCTGTCAGTGGCCCACCAGAGCTCAGGATCAGCTGTGCACTGACTCCGCCTACTTGACCCCAGCTCAGGCTCCGACCTGATCAGCCAGGTCCTGCTGCGCAGAAGCCTGGGCAAGGGTAAGCACACTTCCATCCCACCACCAGGGACCCCCGTGCGGGTCAGGCCCAGGCCTGATCCGCCCTGCTGAACTACAGGCCAGCTTGGGCAGAGGGTAGTCACAGGGCCATCCTGCCTCAGGCTGACCCCTGCTGGAACTCGGACTCCGCCCAGGAATGACTCCGCCCCCTGTCAGTGGCCCACCAGAGCTCAGGATCAGCTGTGCACTGACTCCGCCTACTTGACCCCAGCTCAGGCTCCGACCTGATCAGCCAGGTCCTGCTGTGCAGAAGCCTGGGCAAGGGTAAGCACAGTTCCATCCCACCACCAGGGGACCCCCGTGCGGGTCAGGCCCAGGCCTGATCCGCCCTGCTGAACTACAGGCCAGCTTGGGCAGAGGGTAGTCACAGGGCCATCCCGCCTCAGGCTGACCCCTGCTGGAACTCCGACTCCGCCCAGGAATGACTCCGCCCCCTGCAAGTGGCCCACCAGAGCTCAGGATCAGCTGTGCACTGACTCCGCCTACTTGACCCCAGCTCAGGCTCCGACCTGATCAGCCAGGTCCTGCTGCGCAGAAGCCTGGGCAAGGGTAAGCACAGTTCCATCCCACCACCAGGGGACCCCCGTGCGGGTCAGGCCCAGGCCTGATCCGCCCTGCTGAACTACAGGCCAGCTTGGGCAGAGGGTAGTCACAGGGCCATCCCGCCTCAGGCTGACCCCTGCTGGAACTCCGACTCCGCCCAGGAATGACTCCGCCCCCTGTCAGTGGCCCACCAGAGCTCAGGATCAGCTGTGCACTGACTCCGCCTACTTGACCCCAGCTCAGGCTCCGACCTGATCAGCCAGGTCCTGCTGCGCAGAAGCCTGGGCAAGGGTAAGCACACTTCCATCCCACCACCAGGGGACCCCCGTGCGGGTCAGGCCCAGGCCTGATCCGCCCTGCTGAACTACAGGCCAGCTTGGGCAGAGGGTAGTCACAGGGCCATCCCGCCTCAGGCTGACCCCTGCTGGAACTCCGACTCCGCCCAGGAATGACTCCGCCCCCTGTCAGTGGCCCACCAGAGCTCAGGATCAGCTGTGCACTGACTCCGCCTACTTGACCCCAGCTCAGGCTCCGACCTGATCAGCCAGGTCCTGCTGCGCAGAAGCCTGGGCAAGTGTAAGCACAGTTCCATCCCACCACCAGGGGACCCCCGTGCGGGTCAGGCCCAGGCCTGATCCGCCCTGCTGAACTACAGGCCAGCTTGGGCAGAGGGTAGTCACAGGGCCATCCCGCCTCAGGCTGACCCCTGCTGGAACTCCGACTCCGCCCAGGAATGACTCCGCCCCCTGTCAGTGGCCCACCAGAGCTCAGGATCAGCTGTGCACTGACTCCGCCTACTTGACCCCAGCTCAGGCTCCGACCTGATCAGCCAGGTCCTGCTGCGCAGAAGCCTGGGCAAGGGTAAGCACAGTTCCATCCCACCACCAGGGGACCCCCGTGCGGGTCAGGCCCAGGCCTGATCCGCCCTGCTGAACTACAGGCCAGCTTGGGCAGAGGGTAGTCACAGGGCCATCCCGCCTCAGGCTGACCCCTGCTGGAACTCCGACTCCGCCCAGGAATGACTCCGCCCCCTGCCAGTGGCCCACCAGAGCTCAGGATCAGCTGTGCACTGACTCCGCCTACTTGACCCCAGCTCAGGCTCCGACCTGATCAGCCAGGTCCTGCTGCGCAGAAGCCTGGGCAAGGGTAAGCCACAGTTCCATCCCACCACCAGGGGACCCCCGTGCGGGTCAGGCCCAGGCCTGATCCGCCCTGCTGAACTACAGGCCAGCTTGGGCAGAGGGTAGTCACAGGGCCATCCCGCCTCAGGCTGACCCCTGCTGGAACTCCGACTCCGCCCAGGAATGACTCCGCCCCCTGTCAGTGGCCCACCAGAGCTCAGGATCAGCTGTGCACTGACTCCGCCTACTTGACCCCAGCTCAGGCTCCGACCTGATCAGCCAGGTCCTGCTGCGCAGAAGCCTGGGCAAGGGTAAGCACAGTTCCATCCCACCACCAGGGGACCCCCGTGCGGGTCAGGCCCAGGCCTGATCCGCCCTGCTGAACTACAGGCCAGCTTGGGCAGAGGGTAGTCACAGGGCCATCCCGCCTCAGGCTGACCCCTGCTGGAACTCCGACTCCGCCCAGGAATGACTCCGCCCCCTGTCAGTGGCCCACCAGAGCTCAGGATCAGCTGTGCACTGACTCCGCCTACTTGACCCCAGCTCAGGCTCCGACCTGATCAGCCAGGTCCTGCTGCGCAGAAGCCTGGGCAAGGTTAAGCACACTTCCATCCCACCACCAGGGGACCCCCGTGCGGGTCAGGCCCAGGCCTGATCCGCCCTGCTGAACTACAGGCCAGCTTGGGCAGAGGGTAGTCACAGGGCCATCCGGCCTCAGGCTGACCCCTGCTGGAACTCCGACTCCGCCCAGGAATGACTCCGCCCCCTGTCAGTGGCCCACCAGAGCTCAGGATCAGCTGTGCACTGACTCCGCCTACTTGACCCCAGCTCAGGCTCCGACCTGATCAGCCAGGTCCTGCTGCGCAGAAGCCTGGGCAAGGGTAAGCACACTTCCATCCCACCACCAGGGGACCCCCGTGCGGGTCAGGCCCAGGCCTGATCCGCCCTGCTGAACTACAGGCCAGCTTGGGCAGAGGGTAGTCACAGGGCCATCCCGCCTCAGGCTGACCCCTGCTGGAACTCCGACTCCGCCCAGGAATGACTCCGCCCCCTGTCAGTGGCCCACCAGAGCTCAGGATCAGCTGTGCACTGACTCCGCCTACTTGACCCCAGCTCAGGCTCCGACCTGATCAGCCAGGTCCTGCTGCGCAGAAGCCTGGGCAAGGGTAAGCACAGTTCCATCCCACCACCAGGGGACCCCCGTGCGGGTCAGGCCCAGGCCTGATCCGCCCTGCTGAACTACAGGCCAGCTTGGGCAGAGGGTAGTCACAGGGCCATCCCGCCTCAGGCTGACCCCTGCTGGAACTCCGACTCCGCCCAGGAATGACTCCGCCCCCTGCCAGTGGCCCACCAGAGCTCAGGATCAGCTGTGCACTGACTCCGCCTACTTGACCCCAGCTCAGGCTCCGACCTGATCAGCCAGGTCCTGCTGCGCAGAAGCCTGGGCAAGGGTAAGCACAGTTCCATCCCACCACCAGGGGACCCCCGTGCGGGTCAGGCCCAGGCCTGATCCGCCCTGCTGAACTACAGGCCAGCTTGGGCAGAGGGTAGTCACAGGGCCATCCCGCCTCAGGCTGACCCCTGCTGGAACTCCGACTCCGCCCAGGAATGACTCCGCCCCCTGTCAGTGGCCCACCAGAGCTCAGGATCAGCTGTGCACTGACTCCGCCTACTTGACCCCAGCTCAGGCTCCGACCTGATCAGCCAGGTCCTGCTGCGCAGAAGCCTGGGCAAGGGTAAGCACACTTCCATCCCACCACCAGGGGACCCCCGTGCGGGTCAGGCCCAGGCCTGATCCGCCCTGCTGAACTACAGGCCAGCTTGGGCAGAGGGTAGTCACAGGGCCATCCCGCCTCAGGCTGACCCCTGCTGGAACTCCGACTCCGCCCAGGAATGACTCCGCCCCCTGTCAGTGGCCCACCAGAGCTCAGGATCAGCTGTGCACTGACTCCGCCTACTTGACCCCAGCTCAGGCTCCGACCTGATCAGCCAGGTCCTGCTGCGCAGAAGCCTGGGCAAGGGTAAGCACAGTTCCATCCCACCACCAGGGGACCCCCGTGCGGGTCAGGCCCAGGCCTGATCCGCCCTGCTGAACTACAGGCCAGCTTGGGCAGAGGGTAGTCACAGGGCCATCCCGGCCTCAGGCTGACCCCTGCTGGAACTCCGACTCCGCCCAGGAATGACTCCGCCCCCTGTCAGTGGCCCACCAGAGCTCAGGATCAGCTGTGCACTGACTCCGCCTACTTGACCCCAGCTCAGGCTCCGACCTGATCAGCCAGGTCCTGCTGCGCAGAAGCCTGGGCAAGGGTAAGCACACTTCCATCCCACCACCAGGGGACCCCCGTGCGGGTCAGGCCCAGGCCTGATCCGCCCTGCTGAACTACAGGCCAGCTTGGGCAGAGGGTAGTCACAGGGCCATCCCGGCCTCAGGCTGACCCCTGCTGGAACTCCGACTCCGCCCAGGAATGACTCCGCCCCCTGTCAGTGGCCCACCAGAGCTCAGGATCAGCTGTGCACTGACTCCGCCTACTTGACCCCAGCTCAGGCTCCGACCTGATCAGCCAGGTCCTGCTGCGCAGAAGCCTGGGCAAGGGTAAGCACACTTCCATCCCACCACCAGGGGACCCCCGTGCGGGTCAGGCCCAGGCCTGATCCGCCCTGCTGAACTACAGGCCAGCTTGGGCAGAGGGTAGTCACAGGGCCATCCCGCCTCAGGCTGACCCCTGCTGGAACTCCGACTCCGCCCAGGAATGACTCCGCCCCCTGTCAGTGGCCCACCAGAGCTCAGGATCAGCTGTGCACTGACTCCGCCTACTTGACCCCAGCTCAGGCTCCGACCTGATCAGCCAGGTCCTGCTGCGCAGAAGCCTGGGCAAGGGTAAGCACAGTTCCATCCCACCACCAGGGGACCCCCGTGCGGGTCAGGCCCAGGCCTGATCCGCCCTGCTGAACTACAGGCCAGCTTGGGCAGAGGGTAGTCACAGGGCCATCCCGCCTCAGGCTGACCCCTGCTGGAACTCCGACTCCGCCCAGGAATGACTCCGCCCCCTGTCAGTGGCCCACCAGAGCTCAGGATCAGCTGTGCACTGACTCCGCCTACTTGACCCCAGCTCAGGCTCCGACCTGATCAGCCAGGTCCTGCTGCGCAGAAGCCTGGGCAAGGGTAAGCACACTTCCATCCCACCACCAGGGGACCCCCGTGCGGGTCAGGCCCAGGCCTGATCCGCCCTGCTGAACTACAGGCCAGCTTGGGCAGAGGGTAGTCACAGGGCCATCCCGCCTCAGGCTGACCCCTGCTGGAACTCCGACTCCGCCCAGGAATGACTCCGCCCCCTGTCAGTGGCCCACCAGAGCTCAGGATCAGCTGTGCACTGACTCCGCCTACTTGACCCCAGCTCAGGCTCCGACCTGATCAGCCAGGTCCTGCTGCGCAGAAGCCTGGGCAAGGGTAAGCACAGCTTCCATCCCACCACCAGGGGACCCCCGTGCGGGTCAGGCCCAGGCCTGATCCGCCCTGCTGAACTACAGGCCAGCTTGGGCAGAGGGTAGTCACAGGGCCATCCCGCCTCAGGCTGACCCCTGCTGGAACTCCGACTCCGCCCAGGAATGACTCCGCCCCCTGTCAGTGGCCCACCAGAGCTCAGGATCAGCTGTGCACTGACTCCGCCTACTTGACCCCAGCTCAGGCTCCGACCTGATCAGCCAGGTCCTGCTGCGCAGAAGCCTGGGCAAGGGTAAGCACAGTTCCATCCCACCACCAGGGGACCCCCGTGCGGGTCAGGCCCAGGCCTGATCCGCCCTGCTGAACTACAGGCCAGCTTGGGCAGAGGGTAGTCACAGGGCCATCCCGCCTCAGGCTGACCCCTGCTGGAACTCCGACTCCGCCCAGGAATGACTCCGCCCCCTGTCAGTGGCCCACCAGAGCTCAGGATCAGCTGTGCACTGACTCCGCTACTTGACCCCAGCTCAGGCTCCGACCTGATCAGCCAGGTCCTGCTGCGCAGAAGCCTGGGCAAGGGTAAGCACACTTCCATCCCACCACCAGGGGACCCCCGTGCGGGTCAGGCCCAGGCCTGATCCGCCCTGCTGAACTACAGGCCAGCTTGGGCAGAGGGTAGTCACAGGGCCATCCCGCCTCAGGCTGACCCCTGCTGGAACTCCGACTCCGCCCAGGAATGACTCCGCCCCCTGTCAGTGGCCCACCAGAGCTCAGGATCAGCTGTGCACTGACTCCGCCTACTTGACCCCAGCTCAGGCTCCGACCTGATCAGCCAGGTCCTGCTGCGCAGAAGCCTGGGCAAGGGTAAGCACAGTTCCATCCCACCACCAGGGGACCCCGTGCGGGTCAGGCCCAGGCCTGATCCGCCCTGCTGAACTACAGGCCAGCTTGGGCAGAGGGTAGTCACAGGGCCATCCGCCTCAGGCTGACCCCTGCTGGAACTCCAACTCCGCCCAGGAATGACTCCGCCCCCTGCCAGTGGCCCACCAGAGCTCAGGATCAGCTGTGCACTGACTCCGCCTACTTGACCCCAGCTCAGGCTCCGACCTGATCAGCCAGGTCCTGCTGCGGAGAAGCCTGGGCAAGGGTAAGCACAGTTCCATCCCACCACCAGGGGACCCCCGTGCGGGTCAGGCCCAGGCCTGATCCGCCCTGCTGAACTACAGGCCAGCTTGGGCAGAGGGTAGTCACAGGGCCATCCCGCCTCAGGCTGACCCCTGCTGGAACTCCGACTCCGCCCAGGAATGACTCCGCCCCCTGTCAGTGGCCCACCAGAGCTCAGGATCAGCTGTGCTCTGACTCCGCCTACTTGACCCCAGCTCAGGCTCCGACCTGATCAGCCAGGTCCTGCTGCCCAGAAGCCTGGGCAAGGGTAAGCACAGTTCCATCCCACCACCAGGGGACCCCCGTGCGGGTCAGGCCCAG